>NC_036869.1:8982856-9172591 GCF_002910315.2 Salvelinus sp. IW2-2015
TCTAAATGTAAAGTCTGTAAGTCTTCACAAGGTTTTCACACATGTGGCTGGTATTTTGGCCCATTCCTCCATTGCAGATCTCCTCTAGAGCAGTGATTATTTGGGGGCTTGTTTGCTGGGGCAACACGGACTTTCAACTCCCTCTAAAGATTTTCTTATGGGTGAATCTGGAGACTGGCTAGGCCACTCCAGGACCTTGAAATGCTTCTTACGAAGCCACTCCTTCGTTGCCCGGGCGGTGTGTTTGGGATCATTGTCATGCTGAAAGACCCAGCCACGTTTCATCTCAATGCCCTGCTGATGGAAGGATGTTTTCACTCAAAAATCACACATACATGCCCCATTCATTCTGTGCTTTACACGGATCAGTCGTCCTGGTCCCTTTGCAGAAAAAACAGCCCCAAATCATGATGTTTTCCACCCCCATGCGTCACAGTAGGTATGGTTTTCTTTGGATGCAACTCAGCATTGCTTTGTCCTCCAACACACGACGAGTTGAGTTTTTACCAAAAAGTTCTATTTTTGGTTTCATCTGACCATATGACATTCTCCCAATCTTCTTCTGGATCATCCAAATGCTCTCTAGCAAACTTCAGACGGGCCTGGACATGTACTGGCTTAAGCAGGGGACATGTTGCTGGCACTGCAGGATTGAGTCCCTGCGGCGTAGTGTGGTTACTGACTGTAGGCTTTGTTACTTTGGTCCCAGCTCTCTGCAGGTCATTCACTAGGTCCCCCCGTGTTTCTGGGATTTTTGCTCACCGTTCTTGTGATCATTTTGACCCACGGGTGAGATCTTGCGTGGAGCCCCAGATCGAGGGAGATTATCAGTGGGTTCTGTATGTCTCCATTTCCTAATAATTGCTCCCACTTTCTTTTCTTTTCCCATTTCTTCAAACCAAGCTGCCTTACCTATTGCAATTCAGTCTTCCCAGCTTGGTGCAGGTTCTACAATTTTGTTTCTGGTGTCCTTTGACAGCTCTTTGGTCTTTGGCCATAGTGGAGTTTGGAGTGTGACTGTTTGAGTTGGGACAGGTGTCTTTATACTGATAACAAGTTAAACAGGTGCATTAATACGAGTAACAAGTGGAGGACAGAGAGCCTCTTAAAGAAAGTTTACAGGTCTGTGAGAGCCAGAAATCTTGCTTGTTTGTAGGTGTGACCACAAATACTTATTTTCCACCATAATTTGCAAATAAATAAAATTAAAAATCCTACAATGTGATTTTCTGGATTTGTTTTTCTCATTTTGTCGTCTGTCATAGTTGAAGTGTACCTACTGATGAAAATTACAGGCCTCTCTCATCTTTTTTAAGTGGAGAACTTGCACAATTGGTGGCTGACTAAATACTTTTTTGCCCCACCTGTATATTGAATCACTCTGTGAAGCGAGCCGCCCGCCAGTCAGGAGCTGCCAGAGCCGCCCGCCAGTCAGGAGCCGCCCGCCAGTCAGGAGCCGCCCGTCAGTCCTGAGCCGCCCCTCAGTCAGGAGCCGCCTTTCAGTCCGGAGCCTCCTTTCAGTCCGGAGCCGCCTTTCAGTCCTGAGCTACCCCTCAGTCCTGAGCTACCCCTCAGTCCTGAGCTACCCCTCAGTCCTGAGCTACCCCTCAGTCCMGAGCTGCCCCTCAGTCCGGAGCTGCCCCTCAGTCCGGAGSRGCCCCTCAGTCCYGAGGCGCCCCTCKGTCCAGWGGCGCTCTCTACAATGGTCTTCAGTCCGGGACCCGCTGCGAGGGTCCCCGCTCCAGAGGCGCCACCAAAGCGGGTAATGACTATGGTGGAGTGGGGTCCACGTCCCGCACCCGAGCCGCCGCCGTAGGTGTTTGTATGTCTATGGTTGCCTAGATTGGTTCTCAATTAGAGGCAGCTGTTTATCATTGTCTCTGATTGGGAACCATATTTAGGCAGCCATATTCTTTAGGGATTTCGTGGGTTATTGTCTTTGTGTTAGTTGCCTGGTTCTGCACTGTTATATATAGCGTCACGTTCGTTTTGTTGTTTTGGTATTAGTTTGGTTAGTGTTTCTTCTTAAATAAATAGAAGAATGTATTCACTTCACGCTGCGCCTTCGTCCTATTCTCTTCCACATTACGACGAACGTGACATACTCATTCAAGGGTTTTTCTTAATGTTTTACTATTTGCTACATTGTAGAATAATAGTCAAGACATCAAAACTATAAAATAACATCAAAAAAGTGTTAAACAAATCAAAATATATTTTATATTTAAGATTCTTCAAATAGCCACCTGTCATGACTTTCTCTCCTGGGTGAYGATCAAAGGCGCCAGATCAGCTTGGCACATGACAGGACAGATAGCCCCCCCCAGTTTTATGACTTAACGCCGGTCGTAAACTTTTTCTCATGCCCTGCAGTATTGAACAAAGGAATGTGATGTGTGTAGAGAGAGAGACTTTGCCAAAACTCCAACATCCAAAAGTGGATAATGAAACAATATTTCTAACAAAGAATGTGAGAAATGGTTGGTGGGGATCCAAACAATAATCACGTCATATCATTTATTATTTTGTGATGTCATTAAGTATACAGTGATCCCTCGCCACTTCGCGGTTCACTTATCGCGGATTCGCTATTTCGCGGATTTTCATAATGCATTTTTTTTTTTTTTTNTTTTGACCCCACGGGGTGAGATCTTGCGTGGAGCCCCAGATCGAGGGAGATTATCAGTGGTCTTGTATGTCTTCCATTTCCTAATAATTGCTCCCACTTCTTTTCTTTTCCCATTTCTTCAAACCAAGCTGCTTACCTATTGCAGATTCAGTCTTCCCAGCTTGGTGCAGGTCTACAATTTTGTTTCTGGTGTCCTTTGACAGCTCTTTGGTCTTGGCCATAGTGGAGTTTGGAGTGTGACTGTTTGAGATTGTGGACAGGTGTCTTTTATACTGATAACAAGTTCAAACAGGTGCCATTAATACAGGTAACAAGTGGAGGACAGAGGAGCCTCTTAAAGAAGAAGTTACAGGTCTGTGAGAGCCAGAAATCTTGCTTGTTTGTAGGTGACCAAATACTTATTTTCCACCATAATTTGCAAATAAATAAATTAAAAATCCTACAATGTGATTTTCTGGATTTGTTTTTCTCATTTTGTCTGTCATAGTTGAAGTGTACCTATGATGAAAATTACAGGCCTCTCTCATCTTTTTAAGTGGGAGAACTTGCACAATTGGTGGCTGACTAAATACTTTTTTGCCCCACTGTATATTGAAATCACTCTGGTTGAGCTGAAAACGGATCAGAACGAAAATATCGAATTTACTTATGGTAAAACGATTGTAAAACTCCACTTTAGACCCACCAAAACCTCTCTACATATCTAATATATTATTAATATTATATATATATTTTTTGTTTTTTATAAACATACAAATAAATAAAATGGTTATGGTACACAACCACCATCTCGACCCTAACCGATATGTCTCATACTATGTGTCACGTTCTGACGTTAGTTCCTTTGTTTTGTCTTTTGTTTTAGTTGGTTAGGGCGTGAGTTGGGTGGGTAATCTATGTTTTCTATTTCTGTGTTGGTTTTCTGTGTTTGGCCTGATATGGTTCTCAATCAGAGGCAGCTGTCAATCGTTGTCCCTGATTGGGAACCATATTTAGGTAGCCTGTTTTCTGTTGGGTTTTGTGGGTGGTTGTTTTCAGTCTTTGTGTGTCTGCACCAGATAGAACTGTTTCGGTTTTCACTTTGTTGTTTTGTATTTGAAGTGTTCAGTTTTGGGATTATTATTAAATAAGATGAACACTAACCACGCTGCGCTTTGGTCCTCTCCTTCCACCGACGACAACCGTTACAGAACCACCCACCAAAAAAGGACCAAGCAGCGMGGTAACGGGCAGCAYCAGGAGAACCAGCGATATCTGGAGAAATGGACTTGGGAGGAGATTCTGGARGGCAAGGGACCCTGGGTACAGGCTGGTGAGTATCGCCGCCCCAAAGCTGAGCTGGAGGCAGCGAAAGCGGAGAGGCGGTGGTATGAGGAGGCTGCACGAAAGCGCGGCTGGAAGCCAGAGAGGCAGCTCCCAAAATTTCTTAGGGGGGGGAACACGGGGAGTGTGGCTAAGCCAGGTAGGAGACCTGAGCCAACTCCCCGTGCTTACTGTGGAGAGAGAGCAACCGGGCAGGCACCGTGTTATGCAGAGATGCGCACGGTGTCCCCGGTAGGCAGGCATAGCCCGGTGCGGTACATAGCAGCACCTCGTATCGGCCGGGCTAGAGTGGGCATCGAGCCAGGTGCCATGAAGCCGGCTCTACGCATCTGGTTTCCAGTGCGTCTCCTCGGGCCGGTGTACATGGCACCAGCCCTACGCATGGTGTCCCCGGTTCGCCAGCACAGCCCAGTGCGGGCTATTCCACCTCGCCGCACTGGCCTGGCTARGGGGAGCATTCAGCCAGGTAGGGTTGGGCAGGCTCGGTGCTCGAGACCTGTAGTGCGCCTCCACGGTCCGGTCTATCCGGTGCCTTCTCCACGCACCAGTCCGCCTGTGGCAGTCCCTCGCACCAGTCCAGTACACCAGTACGCCTGTACGCCTGTTCACTCCTCCCGCACTGCCTGAGGTACGTGTCCTAAGCCTAGTAAGATGTCGGTACCACGCAAAGGCATGCCAGGCGTCTCCAGGGTCCAGTAACTCCCTGTTCTGTCCCGCACTCGCCCAGAGGGTGCGTGTCCCAGCCGGTAACTCACCAAGTTCGGCACAACGCATCAGCCTGCTGTGGCGCCTCAGCAGGCAGTAGTTTCCGTCTGGCCAGCGCCGTGAGCTGCGTCATGTCCAGGCCCACCTGAGGCGCCGTCTGTCACAGCCTCGACCTCGTCAGCGCGCCTGAGCGCCGTATGTAGGCCGCTGAGCGCCGTTCTTCCAGCGCGCCTGAGCTCGCCCGTCTTGTCCAGCGCCCGGCTGAGCGCCGTCTGTCCGCCCGCTGAGCGTCTGTCAGGCACTGCTAGCGCTTCTGTCTGGCGCCTCAGAGCGCGTTGTTCAGCCTAAGCCTGCGTCTGTTCCTGAGGCTAGACGCGCCTCTGTCAGCGAGCCGCCAGAGCGCAGAGGCCGCCGAGTCCAGGAGCCGCCAGAGTCGCGCCAGTCGGAGGCCGCGAGCGCCCGCACAGTCAGGAGCCGCCAGGCGCGCAGTCGCCAGATCGCAGCGAGCAAGAGCCGCCGCAGTCAGGAGCCGCCAGAAGCGCCGAGTCAGGAGCGCTCAGAAGCGCCCGCCAGTAGGGGAGCTTTGGCCCCAGAGCGCCTCGCCTCAGGAGCCCGCCAGAGCGCGCCGACCGCCAGTCGGAGCCGCCGTCAGTTCCTGAGCGCCTCAGTCAGGAGCCGCTTTCTAGTCCGGAGCCTCTTTCGTACCGGATTGCAGCTTTCATTGAGTTACCTTCAGTCCTGAGCTACACTCAGTCTGAGCTACCTAGTCTGAGCTACCCTCTCGTTCCTGGAGTGCCCTCAGTCCGGAGCTGGCCCTCAGTCCGGAGCTGCCCGCCCTCAGTCCCGGAGCGCCCCTCCGTCAAGGCGCTCTCTACAATGGTCTTCAGTCCGGACCGCTGCGAGGGTCCCGCTGCCAGAGGCGCACCACAAGCGGTATGACTATGGTGGAGTTGGGTACGTCCACCCGTAGCGCCGCTGTGATGGTGTTTGTATTTCATGGTGCCTAGATTGGTTCTCAATTAAGAGGCAGCTGTTTATGATTTCTGATTGGGAACATATTTTAGGCAGCCATATTCTTAGGGATTTGTGGGTTATTGTCTTTTGATGTTAGTTGCCTGGTTCTGCACTGTTATAATATAGCGTCACGTTCGTTTTGTTGTTTTGGTATTAAGTTTGGTTAGTGTTTTTCTTAAATATAGAAGAATGTATTCACTTCACCTGGCGCTTCGTCCTATTCTTTCACATACGAGAACGTGACATATCATTCAAGGGTTTTTCTAATGTTTTACTATTGCCTAACATTGTGAAATAATAGTCAAGACAATTCAAAACTAATAAACATAACATCAAAAAGTGTTAAACAAGTAAATATTTTTAATATTTAATTCTTCAAATAGCCACGTCTGACTTTCTCTTCCTGGGTGAGGATCAAAGGGCCAATCAGCTTGGCAATGAACCGGACAGTAGCCCCAGTTTTATGACTTAACGCCGGTCGTAACTTTTTCTCATGCCTGCAGTATGAACAAAGGAATGTGATGTGTGTAGAGAGAGGACTTTGCCAAACTCCACAATCCAAAAGTGGATAATAAACATATTTCTAACAAGAATGTGGAGAAATGGTTGTGGGGATCCAACAATAATCACGTCATATCATTTATTATTTTGGTGATGTTCTAAGTATACAGTGATCTCGCTTCGCGGTTCACTTATCGCGGATTCGGCTTATTTCGCGTATTTCATAATGCATTTTTTTTTTTTTTTGTGTGCATTGTGCTTGATTCTGATTCGCTAAAAACTCACTCCCGCTTCTTGTATCAAACATGCTACGAATTGTGCTATATTTTGTGCTCTCGTGCGTTATGTGTAGGTACATAAAAACAGCTTGGCAAATTTACATTTAAGTTGGCAAATTCTTTGATTCGACAATCTCTAAACCATATGTCGACGAAAGGCCTACACGGAGTCATGTATTTGTATTTACATGTATAGTCTGCTAATTGTAAAAAAAAAAGTTTTTTATTTCGCGGATATCAATTATCGGGGTGCTTTTCGGAACGTAACCCCCGCGATAAACGAGGGATTACTGTATAACAAGATAACTGTAACTCTGAAGGTGTACACGTCCTAGTTATCAGGTTTGCATCTAATGTTGTGTAAAATAAATGATTAAGTTTAAGAATATTTTTGTGAAGATAACAATGTGATTGTAGCCTTCAAAATGAGAATTGTTTATCATATAAAATTTTGCTCAGTCAGTAACCACGACCAAGTGAGCACAGAAATTGTATCAGCGTAATGGAATGCCCCATTTTTACTCAAGAATAAAAGGACTCGTGATGAAATTTACATTAGACCAGAGAACATGAGGACGTGGTCCACATGTTGAAATGGTTGGAATTTAAATACAGACCAGACAGCATGGAGCGGTAGCTACACGGCTGACAAATGGTTTAAAACTACAACACCAGAAAATAGTAAGACCCTCTGAAACTCTTGAGTGAAGAAGATAAAGACTACACCGAAACATTCAGTCTGTAGTTAAGTCTGGTAGTCTAGTAAACTCGACCAAAGACCACGGCGTGTGTAAAATTTGGAGTATACTTTCTAACAAACACTCAGAGACAAAGAAGCCTACAACTGCAAATAACAGTTCTCTCATAGGTACTCCGGAGTATCCATTCTAAAGACACACTAAGGTAAAGAAGCCTACTACAACTAAGGACATTGTGACCTCTGGTGGACAACCAGAGATTTACACAAGCAGAGACTTACATCGAAATACTCACCATAGGATCGAATSGTTTCATCAGAGAGACAACAGAGAAAGACATCTACGTGTAAATATATGTTGCATTTCCTCATTCGGATGAGCGGTTGTTAGGGTGCTAAATATTAATATTTACGGCGAGCGTAGTTTCCAAATGTATGTACATATAAGCCCACTCTCTTTGTCTCTCCCACTCCTTATCTTTCCCTACCTCCTTTCCATTGTGTAACAAGCCGTCATATCGTGTTAGTCCACTAGGGACTGTGTTTCATTGCATTATGTTAGTAATCAATAATCTATACTGTGTGTGTGTTTATGTATTTCAGTGTGATTATTTAGTTAGTTAGTAAATAAATAATTAAGCCAATTTGTGTATCACTTAGCCTAGGGTCCGTGCAGATAAAAAAATAAATAAATGTACCACTGCGACCTGGCCAAGATAAAGCAAAGCAGTGCGACAAAAACAACAACACAGAGTTACACATGGGGTAAACAAACGTACAGCTGTCACGATTGTCGTAAGAACTGGACCAAGGCGCAGCGTACTTAGAGTTCCACATCTTTAATATAAAGTGAAACTTTAAAGTAACTCTATTTTGTTTCTATACTGACGCTTAGCTTGTTTGATTGCCTTGCGGAGGGAATAGCTACACTGTTTGTATTCGTCATGTTTCCAGTCACCTTGCCCTGATTAAAAGCAGTGGTTCGCGCTTTCAGTTTTGCGTGAATGCTGCCATCAATCCACGGTTTCTGGTTGGGGAAGGTTTTAATAGTTGCTGTTGGTACAACATCACCGATGGACTTTCTAATAAACTCGCTCACCGAATCAGAGTATACATTAATGTTGTTGTTCGACGCTATCCGGAACATATCCCAGTCCACGTGATCGAAGCAATCTTGAAGCGTGGAATCAGATTGTTCGGACCAGTGTTGAACAGACCTGAGCACGGGCGCTTCTTGTTTTAGTTTCTGTCTATAGGCTGGGAGCAACAAAATGGAGTCGTGGTCAGATTTTCCGAAAGGAGGGCGGGGGAGGGCTTTATATGCGTCGCGGAAGTTAGAATAACAACGATCCAGGGTTTTGCCAGCCCGGGTCGCGCATTTGATATGCTGATAAAATTTAGGGAGCCTTGTTTTCAGATTAGCCTTGTTAAAATCCCCAGCTATAATAAATGCAGCCTCGGGATATGTGGTTTCCAGTTTACATAGAGTCCAATGAAGATCTTTCAGGGCCGTCGATGTGTCTGATTATGGCGGGATATACACGACTGTGATTATGATCGAAGAGAATTCTCTTGGTACATAATGAGGTCGGCATTTGATTGTAAGGAATTCTAGGTCAGGTGAACAAAAGTACTTGAGTTCCTGTATGTTGTTAAAACCTCTTCAGGCTAGGGGGTGGTATTTTCACATCCGGATGAAAAGCATGCCCAAAGTAAACTGCCTGCTACTCAGGCCCAGAAGCTAGGATATGCATATAATTGGAAGATTTGGATAGAAAACACACTGAAGTTTCTAAAACTGTTAAAATGATGTCTGTGAGTATAACAGAACTTATTTGGCAGGCGAAACCCCGAGGACAAACCATCCAGGATTTAGTTTTTTTGAGGTGACAGTGTTTTCAATGGGTTTTCTATGTGGATCTAGATTTCTAAGGCACTTTCTTGCAGTTCCTATCACTGGATGTCAACAGTCTTTAGAAATTGGTTGATGTTTTTCCTTTGTGTAATGAAGAAGTAGGGCTGTTGAGAACGAGGGTCGAGTCTAGTGTACTGTTGTGGTTGGGGCGCACGACCTGAAAGCTCGCTCCACTTTGTTTTGATCCGCTATTGAACGCAGTTTATCCCGTCTRAAATTTTAACGATTATTTACATTAAAAAATACCTAAAGTTGTATTAGGAAAGTTGTTTGAAATGTTTGGACAAAGGATTACAGGTAACTTATTCGATATTTTGTAGTCATGTTGCGCGAGTTGGAACCGGTGTTTTTCTGGATCAAACGCGCCAAATAAATGGACATTTTGAAGATATAACGACGGAATTTATCGAACAAAAGGACCATTTATGATGTTTATGGGACATATTGGAGTGCCAACAGAAGAAGATCTTCAAAGGTAAGGCATGAATTCTATCGTTATTTCTAGGTTTTGTGTCGCGCCTGGCGGGTTGAAATGTGATTGTTATTTGTTTGTTTGATGGGGTGCTGTCCTCAGATAATAGCATGGTTTGCTATCGCCGTAAAGCCTTTTTGAAATCTGACACGGTGGCTAGATTAACAACAAGTTAAGCTGTATTTTGGTGTATTGCACTTGTGATTCTATGAAAGTTAAATATTTCTAGTAATTGTTTTGATTTTCGAGCTCTGCAATTTCACCGGATGTTGTTCCGCTAGCAGAACCCCTAGCCATAAAAGGTTTTAACCCAGATATCATCGTCAACCTAGTAAAGCTGAGTTACCCTTAACCCAGATATCATCTTCAACCTAGTGTAGCTGAGTTACCCTTAACCCAGATATCATCTTCAACCTAGCGTAGCTGAGTTACCCTTAATCATAAGGCATGCACCCCGCCCCTCTTCTTTCCAGAGAGATGTTTGTTTCTGTCGGCGCGATGCGTGAAGAAGCCGGGTGGCTGTACCGACTCTGATGACGTATCCCGAGTGAGCCATGTTTCCGTGAAACAAAGAACGTTACAATCTCTGATGTCTCTCTGGAAGGCAACCCTTGCTCGGATTTCGTCTACCTTGTTGTCAAGAGACTGGACATTGGCGAGTAGTATGTTAGGGAGCGGTGCGCGATGTGCCCGTCTACGGAGCCTGACCAGAAGACCGCTCCGTCTGTCCCTTCTGCAGCGCCGTTGTTTTGGGTCGCCGGCTGGGATCCGATCCATTGTCCTGGGTGGTGGACCAAACAGAGGATCCGCTTCGGGAATGTCGTATTCCTGGTAGTAATGTTGGTGAGTTGACGTTGCTCTTATATCCAATAGCTCCTCACGACTGTATGTAATAAAACCTKATATTTCCTGGGGTAACAATGTAAGAAATAACGCATAAAAAAACTAAATAATATATAGTTTCCTAGGAACGCGAAGCGAGGCGGCCATCTCTGTCGGCGCCGGAAGTAAGGCAATAAATAGGACATAGTGGAGAAGTAATTACAATTTAGCAAATTAACACTGGAGTGATAGATGTGCAGATGAGGATGTGCAAGTAGAAATACTGGTGTGTAAAAGAGCATAAAAACAAAAACAAATATGGGGATGAGGTAGGTAGTTGGTTGATGGGCTGTTTACAGATGGGCTGTACAGCTGCAGCGAACGGTAAGCTGCTCTGACAGCTGATGCTTAAAGTTAGTGAGGGAGATATGTCTCCAACTTCAGTCATGTTTGCAATTCCTTCCAGTCATTGGCAGCAGAGAACTGGAAGGAAAGGTGGCCAAAGTAGGTGTTGGCTTTGGGGATAACAAGTGAAATATACCTGCTGCAGCACGTGCTATGGGTGGGTGTTGCTATGGTGACCAGTGAGCTGAGATAAGGCYGAGCTTTACCTAGCAGAGACTTATAGATGACCTGGAGCCAGTGGGTTTGGTGACGAATATGTAGCGAGGACCAGCCAACGAGAGCATACAGGTCGCAGTGGTTGGTAGTATATGGGGCTTTGGTGACAAAACAGATGGCACTGTGATAGACTGCATCCAATTTGCTGAGTAGAGTGTTGGAGGCTATTTTGTAAATGACATCGCCGAAGTCAAGGATCGGTAGGATAGTCAGTTTTACGAGGGTATGTTTGGCAGCATGAGTGAAGGAGTTGTCCACATATTCTAAGTCAGAACCGTCCAGAGTAGTGATGCTAGTCGGGTGGGCAGGTGCGGGCAGCGATCGGTTGAAGAGCATGCATTTCGTTTTACTAGCATTTAAGAGCAGTTCTAGGCCACGGAAGGAGTGTTGTATGGCATTGAAGCTTGTTTGGAGGTTTGTTAACACAGTGTTCAAAGAAGGGCCAGATGTATACAGAATGGTGTCGTCTGCGTAGAMTTGGATCAAAGAATCACCCGCAGCAAGAGCGACATCATTTATATATACAGAGAAAAGAGTCGGCCCGAGAATTTAACCCTGTGGCACCCCCATAGAGACTGCCAGAGGTCCGGACAACAGGCCCTCCGATTTGACAACACACTGAACTCTATCTGAGAAATAGTTAGTGAACCAGGCGATGCAGTCATTAGAGAAACCAAGGCTGTTGAGTCTGCCGATAAGAATACGGTGATTGACAGAGTCGAAAGCCTTGGCCAGGTCGATGAAGACGGCTGCACTGTACTGTCTTTTATCGATGGCGGTTATGATATCGCTTAGAACTTTGAGCGTGGTTGAGGTACACCCGTGACCAGCTTGGAAACCGGATTGCAAAGCGGAGAAGGTACCGTGGGATTCAAAATGGTCGGTGATCTGTTTGTTCACTTGGTTTTCGAAGACTTTAGAAAGGCAGGGAAGGATAGATATAGGTCTGTAACAGTTTGGGTCTAGAGTGTCTCCCCCTTTGAAGAGGGGGATGACTGCGGTCGCTTTCCAATCTTCAGGAATCTCAGACGATACGAAAGAGAGGTTGAACAGACTAGTAATAGGGGTTGCAACAATGGCGGCAGATAATTTTAGGAAGAGAGGGTCCATATTGTCTAGCCTAGCTGATTTGTAGGGATCCAGATTTTGCAGCTCTATCAGAACATCAGCTGTCTGGATTTGGGTGATGGAGAAGTGGGAGGGGGCTTGGGCCAGTTGCTGCAGAGGGTGCAGAGCTGTTGGCCGGGGTCGGGTTAGCTAGGTGGAAAGCATGGCAAGCCGTAGAGACATTCTTATTGAAATTCTCGATTAGCGTGGATTTATCGGTGGTGACATTGTTTCCTAGACTCAGTGCAGTGGGCAGCTGGGATGAGGTGTTCTTATTCTCCATGGACTTTACAGCGTCCCAAAACTTTTTGGAATTAGTGCTGCAGGATGAAAATTTTGGTTTGAAAAAGCTAGCATTTGCTTTCCTAACTGACTGTGTATATTGGTTCCTGACTTCCCTGAAAAGTTGCATATCGCGGGGACTATTTGATGCTAGTGCAGTATGCCACAGGATGTTTTTGTGCTGGTCAACGGTAGTCAAGTCTGGAGTGAACCAAGGGCTATATCTGTTCGTAGTTCTAACATTTTTGAAAGGGGCATGCTTATTTAAGATGGTGAGGAAAGCACTTTTAAAGAACAACCAGGCATCCTCTACTGACGGGATGAGGTCAATATCTTTCCAGGATACCCGGGCCAGGTCGATTTGAAAGGCCTGCTCGCAGAAGTGTTTTAGGGAGCATTTGACAGTGATGAGGGGTGGTCGTTTGACCGCGGACCCATAACGGACGCAGGCAATGAGGCAGTGATCGCTGAGATCCTGGTTGAAGACAGCAGAGTTGTATTTAGAGGGCAAGTTGGTCAGGATGACATCTAAGAGGGTGCCCATGTTTACGGATTTGGGGTTGTACCTGATAGGTTCCTTGATAATTTGTGTGAGATTGAGGGCATCTAGTTTAGAGGTGTTAAGCATATCCCAGTTTAGGTCACCTAACAGTACGAACTCTGACGATAGATGTGGGACAATCAATTCACATATGGTGTCCAGGGCACAGCTGGGAGCTGAGGGGGGTCTATAACAAGCGGCAACAGTGAGGGACTTATTTCTGGAGAGATGGATTTTTAAAAGTAGAAGCTCGAACTGTTTCGGCATAGACCTGGATAGTATGACAGAACTCTGCAGGCTATCTCTACAGTAGATTGCAACTCCGCCCCCTTTAGCAGTTCTATCTTGACGGAAAATGTTGTAATTGGGGATGGTAAATTTCAGAATTTTTGGTGGCCATCAGGACATCAGGGTTGTCGGAGTGTGCTAAAGCAGTGAATAATGCAAACTTAGGGAGGAGGCTTCTGATGTTAACATGCATGAACCCAAGGCTTTTACGGTTACAGAAGTCAACAAATGAGAGCGCCTGGGGACACACAGGGCCTGGGTTAACCTCTACATCACCAGAGGAACAGAGGAGGAGTAGGATGAGGGTACGGCTAAAGGCTACAAGAACTGGTCGTTTAGTGCGTTCAGAACAGAGAGTAAAAGGAGCAGATTTCTAGGCTTGGTAGGATAGATTCAGGGCATAATGTACAGACAAGGGTATGGTAGGGTGCGAGTACAGTGTAGGTAAACCTAGGCATTGAGTGACGATGAGAGAGGTTGCATGTCTGGAGGATCCAGTTAAGCTAGGTGCGATCTCCGCATGTGTCGGGGGTGGGGCAAATTAGCTATCTGAGATATGTAGAGCAGGACTAGGGGCTCCGCAGTAAAATAAAACAATGAGAGCTACCCTAAACAACAGTATACAAGGCATATTGACATTAAAGAGAGAGGCATAAAGCAATCACAGGTGTTGAATGGAAGAGCTAAGACAACGGGTAAGACAACAACGGGTAAATGGCGATGAATGGGCGGAGAGGGTCAGTTAGCTACACACAGGGACTGGGACTGATATCCATGGATTATGCGATGTTCAGAATGAGACCGACATGAGGAAATTATTAATTGATGACTGGTATGATATCGGTATATTCTGATAAATTCTTGAGTTAATTCGGGAAGCGGTAACTAATTAAACAAACTTTTCCTGTGGTGCCCCAGATTCCTAATTAGTTAATTGTTACATGATTAATTTAATCGGGTAATAATTAAACATATGAGGTAATTATTTGATGAATACCCGTCATCACATTAATGATAGTTACGTCACGACACACCCTTTGCCTTAATGACAGCTTTGCACACTCTTGGCATTCTCTCAACCAGCTTCATGTGGTAGTCACCAGGAATGCATTTCAGTTAACAGGTGTGCCTTCTTAAAAGTTCATTTGTTGAATTTCTTTCCTTCTTAATGCATTTGAGCCAATCAGTTGTGTTGTGACAAGGTAGGGGGTATACAGAAGATAGCCTTGGTCTTTTACCAAATAGGGTAAAAGACCAAGTCCATATTATGGCAAGAACAGCTCAAATAAGCAAAGAGAAACGACAGTACATCATTACTTTAAGACATGGTCAGTCAATACGGAAAATTAAGAACTTTTAAAGTTTCTTCAAGTGCAGTTGCAAAAACCATCAAGCGCTATGATGAAACTGGCTCTCATGAGGACCGCCACAGGAATGGAAGACCCAGAGTTACCTCTGCTGGAGAAGAGAAGTTAATCAGAGTTACCAGCCTCCGAAATTGCAGCCCAAATAAATGCGTCACAGAGTTCAAGTAACAGACACATCTCAACATCAACTGTTCAGAGGAGACTGTGTGAATCAGGCCTTCATGGTCGAATTGCTGCAAAGAAACCACTACTAAAGGACACCAATAAGAAGAAGAGACTTGCTTGGGCCAAGAAACACGAGCAATGGACATTAGACCGGTGGAAAGTTGTCCTTTGGTTTGGAGTCCAAATTTGAGATTTTTGGTTCCAACCACTGTGTATTTGTGAGACGTGGTGTGGGTGAACGGATGATCTCCGCATGTGTATTTCCCACCTTAAAGCTTGGAGGAGGAGGTGTTATGGTGTGGGGGTGCTTTGCTGGTAACARTGTCTGTGATTTATTTAGAATTTAAGGGACACGTAACCAGCATAGCTACCACAGCATTCTGCAGCGATACACCATCCCATCTGGTTTGTTTTTCAACATGACAATGACCCAACACACCTCCAGGTTGTGTAAGGGCTATTTTACCAAGAAGGAGAGTGATGGAGTGCTGCATCAGATGACCTGGCCTCCACAATCCCCCGACCTCAACCAAATTAAGATGGTTTGGGATGAGTCGGACCGCAGAGTGAAGGAAAAGCAGTGCTCAGCATATGTGGGAACTCCTTCAAGACTGTTGGAAAAGCATTACAGGTGAAGCTGGCTGAGATAATTCCAAGACTGTGCAAAGCTGTCATTTACATTACATTTAAGTCATTTAGCAGACGCTCTTATCCAGAGCGACTTACAAATTATCAAGGCAAAGGGTGGCTATTTGAAGAATCTCAAAAAATATATATATTTTGATTTGTTTAACACTTTTTTGGTTACTACATGATTCCATATGTGCTATTTCATAGTTTTGATGTCTTCAATATTATCCTACAATGTAGAAAATAGTAAAAATAAAGTAAAACCCTTGAATGAGTAGGTGTTCTAAACCTTTTGACCGGTAGTGTATGTCATACTATAAGGGTACAGGGCGAGACCCAGATGCAGACACGGGAGGAAGATGGTTCGAGTCTCTGATATTTAATATAATTCAAGGGGCAAGCTAGAGAATGGTCGTGGACAGGCAAAAAATCATAAACAAGGTCAGAGTTCAGGAGGTACAGAGTGGCAGGCAGGCTCAAGGTCAGGGCAGGCAGATGGGATCAGAGTCATGGCAGGCAAGGGTCAAAACCAGGAGGACTAGCAAACGAGAGATAAGGAAAAAGCAGGCGCACAGAAAACTACGCTGGTTGACTTGACATGACAAGATGAACTGGCAACAGACAAACAGGGAACAACGGAACAAATACCCAGGGACTAATGGGGAAAATGGGTGACACCTGGAGGTGGGTGGAGACAATCACAAAGACAGGTGAAACAGATCAGGACTTGACACATACAGTTCACAAAATATCAACACATGCTCCACCGTTTCCTCCATTAAACACTCATTACACAGACCTGTTTCATGTCTCCCTGTCATCCGCAACATGGCATTCAAACCTGTGTGCCCAAACCGTAGTCTACTACACACAACTTCCTCTCTCCTACATCCCATACATCCCACTTCTTTCTTTACTGACCGATGCACACAATAACATTTTATAACCTTACTACGACAGTAGCTTCCCACTCCCTTTGCCAAAGATCAGCCCTTTTGCCTGGATCAAGGACTTGACTTTCCTGCAGTTCAGTGGACCTGAATATCTACCCCCTCTCTCCTCACAGCACTCTTAGTCACCACATCGGCCTTCTCCAGTGGTGTAAAGTACTGAAGTAAAAAATACTTTAAAGTACTACTTAAGTCGTTTTTTTGTGTATCTGTACTTTACTTTAGTATTCATATTTTTGACAACTTTTACTTCACTACATTCCTAAAGAAAATAGTGTATTTTTTACTCCATACATTTTCCCTGACACCCAAAAGCGCTCATTACATTTTGAAAACTTAGCAGGACAGGAAAATGGTCCAATTCACTCACTTATCAAGAGAGCATCCCTAGTCATACCTACTGCCTCTGATCTGGCAGACTCACTAAACACAAATGCTTCATTTGTAAATTATGTCTGAGTGTTGGAGTGTTCCTCTGGATATCTGAAAAAAAAAGAAAATAGTGCCCCCTGGTTAGCTTAACATAAGGAAAGTGAAATAATTTGTACTTTTACTTTTGATACTTAAGCATATTTTACCAATGACATTTACTTTTGATACTTAAGTATATTTAAAATCAAATACTTTTACTCAAGTAGTATTTTACTGGGTGACTTTAACTTTTACTTGAGTCATTTTCTATTACGTTATCTTTACTTTTACTCAAGTATGACAATTGGGTACTTTTTCCACCACTGGCCTTCTCATTACCCTCCACAACCACATGGGCAAAAACCCAGCAAAAGCTTACCACCACTCCCATCCTCTTCAATCCCATTAACAGCACCATCATCTCCACAAACAAGTCTCTCCTATCTGACCTGCCTGTCTTCACACTACTCAACACTGCAGCTGAATCAGAGCAGATCACCACTCAGGTTTCACCTCCTCCACCCATCTCAGACCTACAACCATGGCCATCAACTCGGCCGCATACACTGACACATAATAATTTAACTGCTTGCATACTCGAATATTGAAATCTGGGATATACACCCCTGCCCCACCCTACCACTGACTGGATCCTTTGAAACATCTGTATATATCCTTAAAAATGAATAAAACCGAGTATCTATATACAGTATCTCTCCACACACCGTCTAACGTCTTCACCCCATTCTCTCCTGCCCTCAACCATGTCCACATCTACACTTGGTTTCAGAAACAGCCA
Source organism: Salvelinus sp. IW2-2015 (assembly GCF_002910315.2). Classification (NCBI taxonomy): domain Eukaryota; kingdom Metazoa; phylum Chordata; class Actinopteri; order Salmoniformes; family Salmonidae; genus Salvelinus; species Salvelinus sp. IW2-2015. The sequence continues at coordinate 9,000,374 of NC_036869.1, forward strand.
CGGAGGAACGTTCCCCAATGCAATTGGCGGCCCTATCTCTCTCTCCCCCAGTCCATATTCTACCACCTTTTGCCCGATTGTTCACCCGAATGCCCTCTGCTTACCCCCCCTTGCTCCCAGCATTCCCCAGTTGCCATGACCACATGATGTCCTTCTGAACTCCCTTTCAACCTTGCCCAGTACGCTAATGCAAGTTTGTCCCGCCTTATCCTCAGTGGCACATCCCCACTATCCACCTGTAACACGTGTTGTRCTGAAAGCACACACACATAATCTCAAGGCCCTTGACCATATCATATCCAGGCGCTGCAGTACCGTTTTGGCTGCCAATCCATATACAAAGCACCCATAATCCAAAGATGACCTGATCAATACCTGGTACGAATACAACTGTGTTTCTCTATCCGACCCCCAATCATATCCTGCCACTGCCCTGATGAGGTTCAGCACCTTCCTACACCTAATTTCAATATACTCAACATGTCTCTTCCAAGTAAGCCTCTCAACAAACCACATACCTAATCAATTAAACTCAGACACCTACCTACTGTATGTGCAGCCTAACATCTTAAACCTTCCTCCTAGAAAACACCATAAAGCAGGACTTGGCCACAGACATCCTAAACCCCTATGTTAGAGACCAATCCTCCACAACTCCTATAGCTTCTTGCATCTTCCTCATCACATATTTCACATGCCCACCTCTGTTCTATACAACCCCATCATTGGCATAAAAGGCCACACCCACTCCCTGTCCCACATCCTTAAATATGTCATCTAGCCATCAGGGTGAACAACACCAGACTAACAACACATCACTGAGGATTACCATTGTCCACTTCAAACCACATTGACAACTCTGACCCCACCCTCATCCGTAGGACTCAATTGAACAAGTCCATGATCCAGTTATACAGAAGTCAGCCAATGACTTATGAACTCAACTTGATCAACAAGCATTCCCTCCACATGGTATCGTAAGCTTTCTCAATGTCAAAATACACAACACTCATCACCTCTTTTATTGTCAGGGCCTTGTCTATCTCTGTACTAACTGTCACCAGGGCATCCATGGCAGACCTCCCCTTCCAGAAACCCACTCTGTGCTACGCTCATCAAACCCCTGACTTTCAAGAGATACATCATCCTACTCACTATCATCTTTTCCATAAATGTACACGTTGGATGTCAGCGCGATAGCCCTATAACTGCCCACCCTAGCGGGATCTTTACCTGATTTTACAAACGGCAACACCACCTCACTTTTCCACTCASCAGGTATCACCCCAGMCCTCCACACCTTATTATACAACCCTAACACTGCTTCCAACATACTCTACAATGCATGCTTAAACATCAACTGTACTACTGATGCAAGAAGCTATGATACATCTTCCGGCGCCGACAGAGATGGCCGCCTCGCTTCGCGTTCTTAGGAAACTATGCAGTATTTTGTCACGGCTGTTGAAAGSAGAGGACCATGGTGCAGCGTGGTGTGCGTACATTTTATTTATTAAATCAAAATGACGCCGAACAAAACAATACACATTACAAAAACAAACCGTGAAGCTCAAAGGCTATGTGCCCTAAACAAAGTCAACTTCCCACAAACACAGGTGGAAAAAATAGCTACCTAAGTATGGTTCCCAATCAGAGACAACGATAGACAGCTGTCCCTGATTGAGAACCATACCCGGCCAAAACATAGAAATAGAAAATCATAGAAACACAAAACATAGAATGCCCACCCCAACTCACGCCCTGACCAAACCAAAATAGAGACATACATAAAAAGGATCTCTAAGGTCAGGGCGTGACATATWTWTTTTTTTATGTGTTATTTCTTACACTGTTACCCCAGGAAATCMTAAGTCTCATTACATACAGCCGGGAGGAACTATTGGATATAAGAGCAACATCAACTTACCAACATTACGACCAGGAATACGACTTTCCCGAAGCAGATCCTCTGTCTGGTCCATCACCCAGGACAATGGATCGGATCCCAGCAGGCYACCCAAAACAACGGCGCCGCAGAAGTGGCAGACGYAGCGGTCTTCTGGTCAGGCTCRGTAGACGGGCGCATCGCCCACCGCTCCGACTATACTACTAGCCAACGTCCAGTCTCTTGACAACAAAGTAGACYAAATCCGAGCAAGGGTTGCCTTCCAGAGGGACATCAGAGATTGTAACATTCTRTGTTTCACGGAAACATGGCTCACTCGGGATATGTTATCAGAGTTGGTACAGCCACCTGTACCAACAGTTTCTTCACGCATCGCGCCGACAGAAACAAACATCTCTCTGGTAAGAAGAAGGGCGGGGGTGTATGCCTTATGAATAACGAGTCGTGGTGTGATCATAACAACATACAGGAACCCAAGAGAATTCTCTTTGATTATAATCACAGTCATGTACTCCCCCCCAAGCAGACACCTCAACGGCCCTGAAAGAACTTCATTGGACTCTATGTAAACTGGAAACCACATATCCTGAGGATGCATTTATTGTAGCTGGGGATTTTAACAAGGCTAAGCTGAAAACAAGGCTCCCTATATTTTATCACCATATCGAATGCGCGACCCGGGCTGGCAAAATTCTGGATCATTGTTACTCTGACTTTTGCGACGCATACAAAGCCACCCCTCACCCTCGTTTCGATAAATCTGACCACGACTCTATTTTGTTGCTCCCAGCCTATATACAGAAACTAAAACAGGAAACGCCCGTGCTCAGGTCTGTTCAATGCTGGTCAGACCAATCTGATTCCACGCTTCAAGATTGCTTCYATCACATGGACTGGGATATGTTCCGGATAGCGTCGAACAACAACATTAATGTATACTCTGATTCGGTGAGCGAGTTTATTAGCAAGTGCATCGGTGATGTTGTACCAACAGCAACTATTAAAACCTTCCCCAACCAGAAACCGTGGATTGATGGCAGCATTTGCGCAAAACTGAAAGCGCGAACCACTGCTTTTAATCAGGGCAAGGCGACCGGAAACATGACCGAATACAAACAGTGTAGCTATTCCCCCCGCAAGGCAATCAAACAAGCTAAGCATCAGTATAGAAACAAAATAGAGTCGCAATTCAACGGCTCAGACACGAGAGGAATGTGGCAGGGTCTACAGTCAATCACGGACTACAAAAAGAAAACCAGCCCCTTCGCATACCCCGATGTCTTTCTCCCAGACAAACTAAACAACTTCTTCACTCGCTTTGAGGACAATACAGTGCCACCGACACGGCCCGCTACCAAAACCTGCGGACTCTCCTTTACCGCAGCCAACGTGAGCAAAACATTTAAACGTGTTAACCCTCGCAAGGCTGCAGGCCCAAACGGCATCCCTAGCCGCGTCCTCAGAGCATGCGCAGACCAGCTGGCTGGTGTGTTTACGGACATATTCAATCAATCCCTATCCCAGTCTGCTGTTCCCACATGCTTCAAGAGGGCCACCATTGTTCCTGTTCCCAAGAAAGCTAAGGTAACTGAGCTAAACGACTATCTAAACGTGCTAAACGTAGCACTCACTTCCGTCATCATGAAGTGCTTTGAGAGACTAGTCAAGGATCATATCACCTCCACCATACCTGACACCCTAGACCCACTCCAATTTGCTTACCGCCCCAATAGGTCCACAGACGACGCAATCGCAATCACATTGCACACTGCCCTAACCCAACTGGACAAGAGGAATACCTATGTAAGAATGCTGTTCATCGARTACAGCTCAGCATTTAACACCATAGTACCCTCCAAACTCGTCATTAAGCTCGAGACCCTGGGTCTCAACCCCGCCCTGTGCAACTGGGTCCTGGACTTTCTGACGGGCCGCCCCCAGGTGGTGAGGGTAGGAAACAACATCCCCACCCGCTGATCCTCAACACTAAAGTGTATCTTTAATTCACAGTAGAATATTCATACTCGTAAATTCACTTTATGCTTTAAATCTTATTGAATGTATTCAAATGTCAAAWTACAAGTTTGCGACCATTRTTAAATCTTTCACACATCATGATACAAACTTGCGAATCATACTTGCAACCATGAATCATAAATAATGTGTGATCACGAAATTCAAAATACAAACCCAGGTAGTTCTGTGCTTCTGTCATCATTATAATCCCATCATTCAAGGCCCTACCTTCAGTGAGACATAAGGAGGATGGAATTTGACCTGCCCGGTTAAATGAAGCATAGGCTTTTCTTTATGCCATTGAGTCTGAGTCACAAATTTAAAACATGCAGAAATACATGGAATCAGATGAGCAGATATTGAATGAAGCTACATTTATGAAACAATTTGGTGGAATTTGTATGAGGTTTGGTTAAAAAAGTGAAAAACATAATACAAATATGTATAAACTGTAATGACACTTTGGAATAATATTAGTTGCAAAAAATCGAATCTCTTGTCTTTTTACTGAAAACGTCATCTCACAGAAGCGCAATCGTTTCTGTGTGACGTTGCCTGGGCACCATGGAAACCGCTCTTAGCTTGAGTCATTTCGTTCTTCAGTCTCTATAACAGTTTGAGAGCTACAGGAGCTACATGAGTACGGAATGACTGATGACATTCTCAGTTAGCTGGCTATCTGTTATCGTTAGTTGACCATCTAGCTTGCTAGCTAGCTAATCTTGTTTAGTTTGATCTAGCTACCTTGTTAGGTTAGTGACAGTTGGTAAACTGGTTAGCTAGCTACATTAGCTAAGGTTACGTATTAGCTAGCTACTAGTTTTTTTGCTTGGAAGACGTTGTTGTCAAGAGGTGGTCCACAGAAAAAGACTCGAATCAATGCTCGAATCAATAAAAGTCACTGGTATGTATGCACTTCATCTGTGTATGACTTGAATTTGCTTGAATTAGCTAACATTAGCTTTCCAATTTGTCCAGAAAGCCAGCAACAACATAAYCACACTGCACTTCAAACAGATCAAATGCTTATAATAAGTTGTGCTGCATATATGCTGAATTTCCACTCACTCTGAAACTGGCTGTTGTTTTGACACTCGTTCATTTTATGTTTTTAATAATAATAATGTATTACATTTTAAAGCGCTTCTAGAGCAAAAAACAACAAGCACTAGTATCAGGACAGGTCAACAAATAGAGGCCAAGCTAAAAGCTGCATCCTCTGAAGATGGAGAGGGTCAGTTTATGGCTTGAGCAGAGTGAGCTGGTCAGAGGATGGTAGATGATGGTGCTGGAGTCTGCTGATGATCTTGTAGAGACATTATGGACATGTTAGACATTATAAAGCAGTCATAACGTACATGCTTAACTTTTCAAGCACCTTTCAAGACACCAAAAGGCACTTTTACATACACAAGATAAAAAATCTATAAAAGCACACATTTAAAAGAGTAAGCATATAAAAAGTACACCAACATTGTTATAACAAGTCTAACAATGCATTATTACTGTCAGTAGCTGTTGCAGTACTTGTTAGTACATTGACATGGTCAAGGGATATTTATCCATTGTTAATGTATTTGTTCCATGACCAGCTACTGACTCATCTTTTGGAATGATTCAGCTTGGGTACTGTTATCTGAAATGGTTTGTTTTGAAATCTGTTGTTGCCATGTGATCTGCTGAAGTCCTGAATTGGTTGAGTTGTTAGTGCAGTGGTTGCATAGCTTCCACGTCAGTGCTCCTGTCTGAACAAAGTAGTTATACACAGTGTGATGACGCTCCTGGTCAACCAGCCCATCTCACTGGATCACAGGACACAAGGCTATACACTAGGGCTGCTACCCTGTCAGACTCTGGAGACACGATGGGAACCATTTGGCGACACGCCTACATAACTGACTGTGCTTTGTGCATAATAGTCCCACTAAGGACTGCTGGTACAATTGCTATAAAGCTGTAAATGGAGAGGTTGTCAGAAATGTCCATTTGGATATGTCCATTTGAGGTCTATGCACTATGATTCTATGAAATGGAGGAGGATAGAAGCAGCCTTTATTGCCTTGTGGTGAGTGAGTCAGTGTTGCTCTGCAAACCCAAACTAATGATATCACCCTCTGAGCTATTGAATAGTCCTCTATTGGGTTCTGTAAACAACACATGCACACATGACATAATTCACAGAAGTCTAGCTTTAGAGCTGAACTGGCTGCAGACTGAAGAAGCTCCTCTGTATCGTTCTGTAAGAGGATTAGTCTATGTACTGTTCAGTGAGTTAGTGAGAGAATCTAAAATAAGTAAGCTGCTGCGTCAGTATTACTGACTCAACCCTCGGTCAGTCATCATCACTTGTTGTTTCAGAAAGGCTCCATTGGCCAGAGATGGAGCAGTCTAAGAAGTATCTCCTGAGCTCGACAGTGCCGGTAAAGATGGAGATCTCTAAGAAGTACTCAAGCCCCACTGTGCCGGACAAGCAGCCTCTGAGCCCCACTCAGGTGTGCCTGGAGAAGCTGTCCTCCAGCATCCTCAAGGACCTCTTCACCACAGGAACCAGCAGCTACAATGTGCTCCTGCAGGGCGAGGAGGAGGAGAGACAGAGCCCAAAGCACTCCCCGTACCGCAGGCCCAAGAAGACTGTGAGATGTGCCTCTACAWCCWGCAGGTCACARGARAYCCACCYCRYTCCGTCTGTAACTCCTCTGTTACTGTTGGGCCAGCAGGGCAGCGGAGACACCAGGGACACCAGGCACTCCTCCCACCACCATGTCTTCTCCTCCGCCTCAGGGYGCTTCSCCAGCGGYCKKAAGSCAGCCCACAGCARCAKGGTCCTGGGTAGCARCATGMGCCTGTCCCCSCGCCCTGTRMCCCGGCCKCGGAAYACCTGCTTRWCCAGCTCACCCCGTACCAAGCTGCCCTCGCTGCCCAGAGGAGGGGCAATGCGGGAAGGGGAGAACGCCGGAATCAAGAAGCTTTGCATCCTCACTGCCATCAAGCCATCCAACGTGGAGAAGGAGAAGGTGAAGTTCTTCAAGTCTGACTTTAGCTACAATCCTCAGTTTGAGTACAGCAACCCCGTGTCTCCGCTGGTGCTGGCTCGCCACAACAATGCCTCCGACCGCTTCCTGACACAGGTGAGACACATGTCAATTAAGTAATAGTGTTTTTTTGGGCCATTTTAAACCATAAATCTCCCTACACATCAGCTATAACAGTGGAGAGGTGAGGAGCGAATTATCATGCCAATTACTGTTACAGGTAAGTCTAAGGACAGGAGACAAGTTTTATACAACTAAGGCAAGAGGTAGACTAGGCACAACAAACATTAAGCACTTCCAGAGGTCGGTACAGATGACCTACCCTGTCCTAAACCATGTCCCAAGTGCCCAATGCTACTGCTGAGCCGGCTGATTTTAAATAGTGAGGCACATTGTGCCGGGGTCAAGCCCAGAGCCTGTGGCCTAACAATTTCTCTCTGCCAATCCTCTTATTCTCCCAGGACTGAGCTGAAGTAAATCTGCCCACTCAGTGAAAGCCACGTAGCCAGGCAGCAGACAAACCCTGACAGACAAGCTTGGATAGATTAGTTGGGGGGAAAAGTGCTTTAAAACTCAAGCTTAGCACACCAGTCAGGGGGTGGAAAGAGACACCAGTGCTCTCTCTGTCTGAGCTGTAGTCTGGAGATCTATCCACATTAGTATTTATCAAATGGCTATCCACATTAGCCCTTATTCTGGCCAGATAGCCAACAAGCTACTCTAACAACAGATCAATAGCTGAGTGAGTATGTTAAAAGTTATGTTGTGATTACCCCAACAAGAGAGACAAGCGAAATCAGACATCGTAAAGGTTATTGGATACATGAATATTACTGAACATCTTTGTACCTCACACAATAGTTAGTGGAGCTACAAGAATGAATTGAGGGAGAAATCAATTTCCAATAAAATATTCTTTCAAGCACTACTGTAAATCACAGTGATTGTACTAGGTAGCCTGCTGTCTAACATATAGTTCAGTAGAATGAATAGAATGTAGTCTGGTCTAGTGTTTTGAGTGCGGTTGGAACCTAATAGCAACCCCTAAGGTGTTCTGTTGCGTGATTGCTATCTGGGTAACACTAGTATACCGATAGGAACCTATGGCAGCCTCTTTTGTTGAGTGAAGACTACAGAAAATGTAGGTAATGTGATCCTGTGGTGGACATTGCCGTTTGTGCTATTATGTTTACTTTCTTCCACTCCTGGTATTAGTATCGTTTTACACATTCCCATTGTGTATAACTGTGTGGCCATTCACTACACTGATGTAGAATAGAACCCCTTTTTTTGTTTTGATCCTCAATGCTGACAATCAACTGTTATTAAACTTCAGACGATGAAACACAAATTAGCCTATCTGCCCAACTTCATGTTGTTTAGGCTACCTCGTGCAGTAATCTTAACCCTGATAAGCTTCAGGAACTCATTTACACTGTGTGACTTCAACAGCTAATTGTACTATTGCGTAACAACTCCAGTTACTGTACATTTAACAGAACTGACTCGATTTCCGGTCTCTACTTGATCTCTATGGCGTGTGCGCTGGGGCGAGAGAGAGGATGATCTCTGTAATGATCTGTAGGGAGTAGGGACTGTCTCTATTAGGCCTAGTCCACAGCCCTGACCACACCACAGAGAGAAGAAAGAAAGCACTGTCCTGCCCTGGCCTTGCCACCTGACAAAACAACTCCAAGTGCTATTCCTAAAAGGGAGCTATTTATGTATATAGCCTAATCATAGATAGCTCTTTGCTATGCAGTATATCCCTCCAAACAAATCAACTGAAGGATGAGTCAAGTTCTTGTTATTTCCCTCAATATCATCTGAACACAAGTTGTACTCCTGAACTGAATCAAGCCTTTGTAGCTGTATCCTCACTGAGATAACACCTAAGTCCATCATTAGATTTTAGCATAATGTTTTCTGTCATTGTGTTTCTCTCCCCTACAGGCGGTGCGTATCATGGAGTTGGCCCTCCAGAAGTATGGTAATTATGAGAAGTTTGAGCAAGCCACAGGAGGCAACCTGCTCACCAAGTACCGTATCTGGTACCTGGTCAAGAAGTACATGGAAAAGGAGGGTTGTATTGGGGAGGTGAGAGGACATGGGCCAGCTGGAGTAATCTGATTCTAGAACTGTGGTCAAGGGCAACTTTTACCTGGAAAATGGTAGAAGGAACCCCTTACCACAGATCCAGGGTCAACTACAGCACCTTCAGAAAGGATTCACACCACTTGACTTTTTCCACATTTTGTTGTGTTACAGCCTGAATTTAAAATAGATTAAATATATATTTTTTGTCACTGGCCTACACACAATACTACATAATGTCAAAGTGGAATTATGTTTTTAGAAGTCTTGAGTCAATAAGTATTCAACCCCTCTGTTGTGGCAAGACTAAATAAGTTCAGGAGTAAAAATGTGCATAAAAGTCACGTAATAAGTTGCATGGACTCAATAATAGTTGCAATAATAYTGTTTAACATAATATCTCTGTACCCCACACATACAATTATCGGTCCCTCAGTCGAGCAGTGAATTTCAAACACAGATTCAACCACAAAGACTAGGGAGGTTTTCCAATGCCTCACAAAGAAAGGCACCTATTGGTAGATGGGTAAAAAAATTAAAGCAGACATTGAATATCCCTTTGAGCATGGAGAATCAATGGATTCAATGGAGATCAATACACCCAGTCACTACAAAYATACAGGCGTCCTTCCTAACTCAGTTGCCGGAGAGGAAGGAAACCGCCCATGGATTTCACCATGAGGCCAATTTTTTATTTTTTTATTTAACCTTTATTTAACTAGGCAAGTCAGTTAAGAACAAATTCTTATTTACAATGATGACCTACCAAAAGGCAAAAGGCCTTCTGCGGGGATGGGGGATTCAAAATAAATCAAATAAAAATATAGGACAAAACACACATCACGACAAGAGAGACAACACTACATAAAGAGAGACCTAAGACAACAACATAGCATGGCAGCAACACATGACAACACAGCATGGTAGCAACACAACATGACAACAAAATGATAAACACAACATGGCAGCAGCACAACATGGTAGCAGCACAAAAGAGGGTACAAACATTGTTGGGCACAGACAACAGCACAAAGGGAAAGAAGGTAGAGACAACATGATTGAGTCTTTGAATGAAGAGATTGAGATAAAGCTGTCCAGTTTGAGTGTTTGTTGCAGCTRGTTCCAGTTGCTAGCTGCAGCGAACTGAAAAGACAAGCGATCCAGAGATATGTGTGCTTTGGGCTCCTTTTTAACTGAATGTGACTGGCAGAACGTGTGTTGTATGTGGAGGATGAGGGCTGCAGTAGATATCTCAGAAATGGGGGAGTGAGGCCTAAGAGGGTTTTATAAATAAGCATCAACCAGTGGGTCTTGAGACAGGTTTACAGAGATGACCAGTTTACAGAGGAGTATAGAGTGCAGTGATGTGTCCAAAAAGGAGCATTGGTGGCAAATCTGATGGCCGAATGGTAAAGAACATATATTTTGGTGACCAATGGTGACTTTAAAAGAGTTGAATTGCTGTGATAGGAGAAAACTGAGGATGAATCAACAACATTGTAGTTACTCTACAATACTAACCTAATTGACAGAGGGGAAAGAAGGAAGCCTGTACAGAATAGTGTTGACTCAGGGGTGTGAATACTTATGTAAATGAGATATTTCTGTATTTCATTTAAATACATTTGCAAAAACTAAAAACATGTTTTCACTTTGTCGTTATTGGGTAAAATATATTTAATCTATTTTTAATTCAGGCTGTAACACAACAAAATGTGGTATAAGTCAAGGCGTATGAATGCTTTCTGAAGGCACTGTATGTTCATCCATCTAATGGTTATGTCAGAGAGCAGTTCCCAGGTGTACCATGGCTATAAAAGAACAGCCACACAGATACAGTAGAAGGCTGACATCCCCGACGTGACAGGCAACTTGTACAAGGTTTCCATTTCCATGAGCACATCCGCTTTACAGCCCTGTTGTTTTTGTTGAATAAATGAATAATAACTTCTGACACATTCTGAGCCATGAATGTCATAGAGACCATGGGAAACAGACATAATAAAATACCACTCTGCCTGCCTGGTTCATCTTGTTCCTCCTAAATCTCCCAAAAGAACAAACCCCCTAAGATCAATATAATTAACATTCTGCACACCCCAATCATAACAATTCCCACATAGTAACCCCATATTCTGCTATGGTACCATAGCGCTTATTAAGGTAGACGTTTCTTAACCACATATCTCTATGTGGTGTCTTTGCCAGATAGTGCTCCATATAAAGTGAGTCTCAACATCTCTCCCTCTCTCTGTTGTCAGATAGTGGTCAACGTGACAGACGACCTCCTCTCCAGAGCGTCCATGACGGTGGTGAACAGCCGGCCCACTCTGACCATCAACATTGCCACAGCCCGGGAACACTGGTTGGAYGGCATGCTACGACACGAGATCGGTTGGTACTATAACTCCATTATACCTCTAGGMGTGCTTAGTTTTGTCAAGAGGTGCACAAATCCCAGTGTTTGTTCCAGTATTGCAGCCACACAGTAATGTATTTCAAGGGTAACATAATGCACACAGTTGTCCTGGATCAGGGAGAATGGGTCAGAAGTGCTAGGTGCAAAATATGTATTGGTTGATAAGAGGCACTTCCACAACCACAGCACATTTAAATGAACACAATCATTACTCATGGTCCTGGACCACTCAATACTGAACTTGCTGTTCGCTCGCAGTAATTCACCGGCCCACTAGTCTGCTCTGCTGTACTCAGCAGCACTGTTATTTTTTCTAGYATGAGGTCAGCTTGGGACTCTTCACCCTGTTGGTGAAATATAGCCACTGCGATCATTTCCTGTGTCTGTGCCCTCTGCCCAGGCACACACTACTTCCGGGGCATCAACAACGCCCAGCAGCCGTGGAACAGCGGAGTCGGCAGGAAGAAGCACAACCTCCGACCTTTGAACCCCACGGAGGAGGGGCTGGCCAGCATCCATTCTGTCCTGTTCCGTAAGGACCCTACCCTGTGGAGGGCTGCCTTGCTCTACTACACTGTGTACCAGGCCAGCCGCATGTCCTTCTCTCAGCTGTTCCACAGCCTGGGACGCTTTGTCCAGGACCCCAACACACGCTGGGACTATTGTGTACGAGCCAAGAGGGGACAGACCAACACCGCACAGCCAGGTAACTAACACAGACACAACCGTTTGTTCACACGCTCATCCAGATGTAGTATCTTCATTTGAGCCGGTTTGCTACAGCAGGAAAATAATCCTACAGCAACAGGAAATGTGAATTATTATGTGGATTATAATTAATGGACATTTTTGTAGGAGTCGATACATCTTTCGTAAGGAAAAATCAAGTCTGAAATTTGAAGGTGTAAATTGCAAACTTCAGAAGCCTTTTTAAACCTCCGATACACTACACGTTCTAAATGTTCTGCATTGCAGGAAAGTTCTCCTGCTTTTCCTCCTACTGGAGTCAGCATTTTCTACCAGGCCTTGGCTGCTTTTAACTTCTGATGTAATGAATGTGGACTTGGCTGTTTCAGTACGTACTGATGTCATCTCCATGGGCTTGTTGTTGTATATTTCAGGTTGTTTCAGTAAGGACCAGGTTTACCTGGATGGCATCCTGAAGATCCTGAGACACAGAGAGAAGATTGACTTCCAGCTGCTAATGTCCCTGGGGAAGGTGGGTAACAGGGGGTCTGTTTAATATATCAGACTAGGACCCATAGACATAGCAAGAGTAGGTTTATCAGGAGGCTGCCTAACCTGCATCCTATGCCTTTTTGTGCGTAATGATTATTTTTCAAAGGGTGTGCATTACACTGCAGACAGGAGACACAAAGGCGATGTGTTTGACTGCACAGCTTTCGTATTGCTCTCCTCTCTCCTTCACCATAACTACAATGCCTATTTGCACATGAATTTAAATMAGATGCCAGGCTGAAAAAGCTTACGTAAATACAGCAGTATGAGGAGAAAGCAGAGCAGACCATATTATTACTTCAGGCATAGAGAGGGAACACATGACTRAATGTGTTTCACACAGATGGGCTTCCAGTGTTACTGCTGTCTGTTCTAGGCATATCTGTATAGCACAGGTGGCCAACTCTCCTCCTAGAGAGCTACTTGGTATGCAGGCTTTTGTTCCTGCCCTGCTCTAGCACATCTGATTCTAATGAGCTGCTCATCAGAGCATGGATTCGCAGTTCCTGGTGTGTTAGAGTAGGGCTGGAACAAAAGCCTGCCTGGAGGAGGGTTGGCCAGTGGCACTCCCTGCTGAATAGAAACCTGCTTGTATTACATTATTCCATCTTGATTGTTTCTGTCTATCTGATGTTTTTGTTTGCTTGTTCTAAAACAAATTAGCATGATCTCGATTGTTTCTGTCTGTCTGCTTGKCCAGGTGTCGTACGAGGACGTGGATCGGCTGAAAGGCCTGGCGCAGATGGAGCCCGTGAGGATACCTCACTTCCTGCAGGACACAGCGTGCTACGCTGAACAGCTGGAGAAGATTATGGAGGTCAACCAGCTGACTGACGAGGAGCTCGGGGTGCTCATCCGAGAGGACTAGTGGGCSTGCACACTCAGTTACTCCAGCACATAGCTTTTATAGGTTAACAGCAACCGGACCAAGATCCATTTGGGATTGAAACGTTTTGTAAATAACAAAGGCATAGAGGTTGTTATAAAGGTATGTGTTGGAGTATGTGAGTGTGCGGGTTCTTCTGTCCCAGTACCCCATGAAAAGTGACCATATGCTCCTCATCTGAGCATACCCAGAAAGAAGTGACCCCTGACCCTCCAGCATGCCACACTTCCACCGAGCTACTGAGCTACCGAAACCTCATTAAAGTCAGTGACATCATTCACAGTGACAACCCTGCATCTCTCACTACCACCCCCAACAGGCAAAATGGCATATGATGTCATGATGATGTAGTTTCCTGGTTGAAAACGGGTTTTCTACCACGTATGGTAGCTGTGTGKCGTGACATGACTTGTGCAGCGTACTGTATTGTATGTAGGGTTTCCCTCTCCATCTCTCTCTTGCACCCCAAAGCTAAGTGCACTTCTATTTTCAATCTTCTGTTCCAAAAACTAATGGGTTCCTATGCTTTTACTGTGCCCTTGGTTGGTTGCTGTTCTGATAGTTGATGTTCAGGGAATTACCCATGAACCAGAGAGAGTGTGTGGTTGTCAGGATCGGGCTGCAGTATGAGACATACAGGAGAGAGATGGCTATGGTATCATAAAAGCACAACACTGATTCATGATGTGCCAGGTCACAGTGGAGGAAGGCATGTGGAAGAGGCAACCTAACGAAGCACAAGACAGCAGCATAGTGCTGAGATAGTAGGATTGTGACAGCATAGAAGTGCATTGTGGATCATATGTATTTGTGCCCCGTTGATGTATCCGGCAAGAGGTAACCTTGGTGCAGCAGCATCAATCCCTACAAACACCCACCGTCTTAAGATTTGCACTTTTCTCTCCAGAATTTATAACCTTTCACCTATGAACTTTGAACTGCTTTGTTTCTGGCAGTTTCCTTAGAGATAACCTTATAACCTTACACTGATGAACTTTCCTTGCTGCATTTTAAAACCAACCAATAGGCCTATTGTTTTTAAAGGCACAGTACAACAGTAATATTGTACTGTAATGTTTTTCTCCGTTTGTCAAACATGATTGACAGGTTGTTGATGTTCTTGCTTTTGGTACATGTTATGAGAACTGAACACTGTGATATTTGATAAATATTGTTCTATTGACACTTCCACCAAGCCTGGTCCTAGATCAGTTTGTGCCGTCTTGCCAATAGTTATTTCCAATGACCATAGGAGTTGGCAGGACAGCACAAACTGATCTGATCTGTAGGTAGCATGTTTGCTGCCGATACTTCACCACAAATGGCCCTGGCCAGATCCAACTGTATGATGAGCACTATGTATTGTATTGTACTGTATTTTAATACCTCCTGATGTTCACTGAAGCCCTGGGAAACCCTAATAAAGTGGATCCATCACCTTGGAGATTGACTTTGTGTTTCTGTCTGTTCTCAATCTGAGGAAAGAGGTGTTGCAGTCACCTTGTCGCTTCATTAATCTCCGGTTTCGCTGTGAAACTTGACTCCATTGTGGCTCTGTGTTTATTGGCACCTACATGCTGGACAATAGGCCTCTGTCTACACGGATCACCAACAAGAACATGGCCTCTTATCCTGGGTGTCCACTCTGCTCCATAGAACCTGGGTCGTATTCACTAGGCATGAAATGGAAGAAAACAGGCTGAAACAGGGAGGTACTATCTGAACTTGTCCAATAAGAAATGCTTGTTTTAATTTTCTGTTTCAGAATGTTCTTAAACGTTTTTCTACGGGTGTGCCCTGATTTGTTAAACGAATAGGTGCTTATCGTACTTGAGACAACTTCATAGTGTGGGCTGGTCAGGAGGTGTTTTCTATGGTTAGATATGGGTGTTTATCAGTGGAGGCTGCTGAGGGGAGGATGGCTCATAATAATAGCTGGAATGGAGTCAATGGAAAGGTATCCACCACATGCATGTGTTTGATACCATTCCATTGACTCCATTTCAGCCATTATTTTGAGCCATCCTCCCCTCAGCAGCCTTCACCGGTGTTTATAGTCTATCGGTCAAGCTTGACCTGGCTGTTATTGTGTTATACTACTAACAATGGAATCAGGTTCATTTTAACATGGGAACCAGATGATAAATGTATGAGATTCAATTTTTTACGCAAGGCACTGTCAAAAGCCAAGTTTCTAAACATTCTGAGACAGTTTTTCTTTTGTTAGAGCATGTTTCACATGGCTTGGAAGCCAACCATAAATATTTCACAGAGCCATTTTGTTTTAGAAGCTTGTCTGGTAGAAGTGGGTTAAATGTTTGTAGGACAGGTGTGACAGCTGATGTGTGGGTGGGCTCAATGAGAGGAAGCCTCTGCAGTCCACATCTTTCACCGCTAGAGGGCAGTCCCATCCACTACTTTCTCCATAGCTCTATTCGGCAGGGATATGATTAGACTATGATATGTGAAATCACTTAAAAACGGAAGAAAGCGGCAACTCAACTCCCAACATCATATACCAATGATGAAAGTAGAATTATGAACATTACAAAAGGTGCATTTTACTTTAAACACATTCCATCCTAATGTGACAGAGCCAGTATTGACCGATAGTAACCATACTCTTAGTGAGGATATGCTTGTATACATGACATCACAGACCGAAGGTTCCTTCTAAARTTCCTCATCCTGTAATACATGATGCTGACAGTGATGTAACCATAGCAACAGAGGATGTAACATCCCCCAAGCACAGTTCACTCCGACATGTGCCACTGAAAGAAGAACTTGGCTGAACTGAAACGGATAAGCTGTCTCAAGAGCAGAGCTCGACACTTTCCAGGCACACTTACCTTCAGGATGTCACAGCTTCCAAAATAGGAACCTCAGAGATGAATAGTCCTTATTTTCACATGAATCATCTGGTTGGAAAGCCAGGTCTACTTTTTTAGGATACTGATAAAGAACAATCTTAAATGTCTGCCCACATGACAAAATACTACAGTTTACTATAGAATACTACAATACTTACTATAGAATTATAACGGAAACTGTAGTATACTGTAGAATACTATACTACACACTGTAGGATCCACTGATCATGTGTATTGTAGTACTTACTATAGAATGTTGTAGTATACAGTAGAATACTGTACTATGCACTTTTATAACTATAGTACCACACTACAGTGTTTCATTTGCATATACACTGCCAGTTCCCCTCCCCCATATCGCAGTTTGAGACACCAACAAGTGAGAAACCTACATGCTATGTATAGACCATATATTGTGTTCCCTGAATGAACCTAAATATGCTGCACTGTACGCAAATTCTGAAACAATGTCTACTCTGAAAAAAAATTCAACTATAGTAGGCCTATTTATAGTGGTAGCCAACACACTTCAATGCAAAAGATCAACTGTCTGTTCACCTGTTCTACTACTATTCTACTATATGTTATAAACCTCGCTCCCTTTCGGATGCATAGAGCAAAAACTTGAAATTATAATAGCCTATCTAATAGGCCCAATTAAATYAGATGTGCTCATGGTAATTTGTTGTATGGCTACTTCAGAAATATGAACTTATCATAGCCAGAAAAAGTGCAATGGTTATGATATACACTGAATTTACAAAACATTAAGAACACCTTCCTAATATCGAGTTGCACTCCCCATTTTGCCCTCAGAACAGCCTCAATTCGTGGACGCATGGTGTCGAAAATGTTCCACGGGGATGCTGGCCCATGTTGACTCCAATCCTTCCCACAGTTGTGTCAAGTTGGCTGGATGTCCTTTGGGTGAGGACCCATTTTTGATACATACGGGAAACTGTTGAGCTTGAAAAACCCAGCAGCATTGCAGTTCTGGCTAACCTAGTCTCAGTGCATTTCGTATTATTCTGTATGTAAATCTGTACGTAGACCCTCCATTTAATATATGTTACGTTTCGTATGGTATGTATTAATTTGTGGATGTCCATCATCCATTTCATATGATTTGTTACGAATTACAATTTGTATGGTATTTTACGAATTTGCAACTAGTTAGCATGTTAGCTAACTCTTCCCCTAACCATAACCTTAACCCTTTAACCTAGCCATCTAGCTAATGTTAGCGACAACATATTGGAATTCGTAACATATCACACATTTTTCAAGTACATAACATATTTAGCAAAATAGCTAAAAAGTAGTAAGTAGTTGAAAAGTTGCTAATTAGCTAAAATACTAAAGTTGTCCATGACGAGATTTGAACACACAACCTTTGGGTTGCTAGATCTTCAAGTTATATGCCCACCCACCTTTCATTTTTGCCTTAAGTAGCCTTTTGTCTTAAGAATTTTAAATGGATTCCATTGAGATTGTATCACTGGCTGACACACAACACCCCATAATGTCAAAGTGGAAGTATGTTTTTATATATATATATATATTTTTTTTTACAAATGAATGAAAAATGAAAAGCTGAAACGTCTTGAGTCAATAAGAATTCAACTCTTTTGTTATGGCAAGCCTACATCAATTCAGGAGTAAAAATGTGCTTAACATGATTTTTTAATGACTTTCTGTACCCCACACATACAATTATCTGTAAGTGGCTGCATCATGATATGGGTATGCTTGTCATTGACAAGAACTAGGGAGTTTTTTTTCACAGGGTGCAACTTCACTTTTAGAAGTGGGAGGGGGGGCATTTAAAAACAATCCAGTTGGATAAACACTCCAAACAGCCTCCCGACCGCTCGGAGGCGTCCGCATGGTCCAAAAGCACACCGTTGCTTTGTTTTGTATCACATTCTAATGATAAAACTGGGAGGGACAAAAATGCAATTTCAGAATGTCCCCCCGTCCCCAGTGAAAGTTATGCACCGTTTTTTTMGGTTGATAAATAGCTGAGCTAAGCACAGGCAAAATCCTGGAGTTAAACCTGGTTCAGTCTGCTTTCCAACAGACACTGGGAGACAGATTCACCTTTCAGCAGGACAATAACCGGAAACACAAAGACAAATATAAACTGGAGTTGCTTACCAAGACGACATTGGATGTTCCTGYGTGGTCTAGTTACAGTTTTGGCTTAAATCAGCTTGAAACTCTATGGCAACACTTTAAAATGGCTGTCTAGCAATGATAAACAACAAACATGACAGAACTTGAAGATTTTTTTCAATAATGTGCAAATATTGTACAATCCAGGTGTGCAAAGCTCATAGAGTCTTACCCAGAAAGACTCACAGCTGTAATCGCTGCCAAAGGTGATTCTAACATGTATTTAGTCAGGGGATTGAACACTGTAGTTCAGAGATCAGTGTGTGTGTGTGTGCGCCCATACTGTATCCTATCTTCAACTGGACAGACAGTGTTGGAAGGAGCTAGTAATTGGTTGCCGGGCTCCATGTCAAGTTGCCTCACTTCAGTTTACTCACTTACTTAWGGCACTGCCTACTCCTGATGATTCGTTTTTCAAATCATATGAGCAAAAAATATTTCACTTTATCTGGTATGCTAAACCAGACAAAATAAAGCATTCCTATCTATATAATGAATAGGGTGGGTTGAGATGGTTGAATATAAAAGCACTTAACCMCTCTCTAAAAGCTTCACTTATACAAAAGTTTTACTTGAACCCAAAATGGTTCTGAAGTAGATTACTAAGAAAAGCTCATCCATTTAAAAAAAATTGCCTTTTTGTCTTTGTGCAGATTGCTGTGTCTCATTTTCGATTAATTGAAAATGACACTTTTTTCAAACAAGCATTGCAGAGCTGGCTACAATTTCAATMTCATCGCCCTGAAAAGATAGAACAAATATTATGGCTGAACTCAAATGTGCTGGTTGATAAAATAGCTGTATTTATGGGAAAGATGTTTGAAAAGGGTATTTTGTTCTTAAATGATATTGTAAATTGGAATGGTAGAGTTATGTCTTTCATGGAGTTATCAGAATTGTACGGGAAGGTCTGCTCATTCCAAGAGTACAAACAATTGATTACAGCATTATCCCAAAAATAGAGGAGGCAGGTGGCAGCGGGAGGAGATAGGGAACTGGTCTTTCTGCCAAATATAAAGGATCAAAACTGGCAGAGGAATAAAAATTGCATAAATAGGAAAGTATACCAGTTTCATTTGAGGACCAGTATGCTGACAACTGTACCACACAGATTGCAAAATAGTTGGGATCCGATTCCATGGTACAGGGTGTGTGAGTTGATATATAAAATGACGCAAGATTCAAGACTTCGTGTTTTTCAGCTAAAATTATTATATAGAATTCTTGCCACCAACAAAATGTTGAATATTTAGAGCGCAAAATCCTCGAAGCTCTGCAGATTTTGTTGTGAGGATACAGAATCAATAGACCATTTATTTTGGTATTGCCCTCAGGTAGCCTGTTTCTGGTCTCAGGTTCAGGAATGGCTGAAAATGCAAAACATTGATCTAAAATTGACCCTAGAAATAGTACTGTTAGGAGATCTGGAGAGACCYGGTCACTCAATTACTAATATACTAATACTCTAAGTAAAAGTATTTATCTATCTTCAACTCGCAATCTGTGGATTCTATTCGATTAGATAGAAATTGTACGTTAAACATCACCGCATAGTTGAAAGATATATGTTGCGTAGAAATCCAAAGTGGGTGGCCAGCAGAGATGGGTGGGATGGGCTGAGGGAAGCTGAGGGTTGGGATGTGGAATTGGAGACAGGTGGGAGTGGAGTTGCTGGGCGGGAGATAGAATGATGGTCAAATATAAAAGTATAAAAAATAAAACATAAAAAGTCTGAATGACAATGAGGGGCAGTGTTTTTACAGCTAATGCTGGTTTACCTGAGGCTGATGCAGTGCAGGTGTTTGTACACATGAATATACACACACACTCTCATTCAAATACACACATACACACACGTGTAAATAGTGCCAGACATGCACTCAAACATATACAGTTGACCTTGCTGTTATGATTTTAGTTGTCCTTGATGTCCTTTGTTTTTATTGTGCATTGATTTTCGGTTTGCTTGGAGCACTGGGGTTTCTGGGGTAGGGAAATGGAATACATTTAATTGTTTATTATTTTTCTCTTGGGGGGGGGGGGGGATGTGGGAGGGGTCTCGGATGGTTGAGGGCAGCTATTGGGGAACTTGGAGGGTTCGGGTCCCCGTTTTTTGGCCTTGTGGGAAGATCTGTTGACATGCACTTGAGCAGGGCATTGACCCTGGGATGCTTCGGTGTAGTCGCTCTAAAATGGGAGTCTGTTGGGATGACTGGTGTAGTTGTTGAGGCTTCACTGCAAGTATATTGTAAGTTTTGGATAGTCAATTTAAAAAATTAAAATTGTCTCACTTCAACAAACCAGCAACGAGAGCTGTTTACATAATTAAATAGAGCGCTTTTAATGGCTTAAACAGCTAAGCTCCAGCCTCCCATTTCCTCACGGAGTTAAATGTACCATGTTAATGTGCATCAGTGTGCAAGCTATAGGCTACAGCCGTTATGTACAGTGCATTCAGAAAGTATTCAGACCCCATGACTTTTTCCACATTTAGTTAACTTAGCCTTATCTAAATAATGGATTATTCTTTTCCCATACATCTACAACAAATAAACCCCAAATGAATAAGCAAAAACATATTTTTTTGCAAATATATAACAATTACTCAGTACTTTGTTGAAGCATCTTTGGCAGCGATTACAGCCTTGAGTCTTCTTGGGTATACGTTACAAGGCTTGACCCACCTGTAATTTGGGGAGTTTCGTCCATTCTTCTCTGCAGATCCTCTCAAGCTCTGTCAGGTTGGATGGGAAGCGTTGCTGCACAGCTATTTTCAGGTCTCTCCAGAGATGTTCGATTGGGCTCAAGTCCGGGCTCTGGCTGGGCCACTCAAAGACATTCAGAGACTTGTCCTGAAGCCACTCCTGCATGGTCTTGGCTGTGTGCTTAGGGTTGTTGTCCTGTTGGAAGGTGAACCTTCACCCCAATCGGAGGTCCTGAGCAGGTTTTCCATCAAGGATCTCTCTGTACTTTGCTCCGTTCATCTTTCCCTAGATCCTGTCTAGTCTCCCAGTTCCTGCCGCTGAAAAACCTCCCCACAGCATGATAACTGTAGGGATGGTGCCAGGTTTCCTCCAGATGTGACGCTTAGCATTCAGGTCAAAGAGTTCAATCTTGGTTTCATCAGARCAAAGAATCTTGTTTCTCATGGTCGGAGTCCTTTAGGTGCCTTTTGGCAAACGCCAAGTGGGCTYTCATGTGCCTTTTACAGAGTAGTGGCTTCCGTCTAGCATAAAGGCCTGAGTGCTGCGCGGTTGGCTGTCCTCCTTGAAGGTTCTCCAATCTRCACGGAGGCACTCTGGAGCTCTGTCAGAGTAAGCATCGGGTTATTGGTCACCTCCCTGACCAAGGCCCTTCTCCCCCGATTGCTCAGTTTGGCCGATCGGCCAGCTCTAGGAAGAGTCTTGGTGATTCCAAACTTCTTCCATTTAAGAATGATGGAGGCCACTGTGTTCTTGGGGACCTTCAATGCTGCAGAAATGTTTTGGTACCCTTCCCCAGATCTCTACCTCGACACAATCCTGTCTCGGAGCTCTACGGACAATTCCTTCGACCTCATGGCTTGGTTTTTGCTCTGACATGCACTGTCATCTGTGGGACCTTATATAGACAGGTCTGTGCCTTTCCAAATCATGTCCAATCGAGATGTCCACAGGTGGACTCCATTCAAGTTATAGAAACATCTCTAGGATGATCAATTGAAACAGGATGCACCTGAGCTCAATTGAGTCTCATAGGGTCTGAATACTTATGTAAATATTTTTATATATATAAATGTGCAACAATTCTAAAAGCCTGTTTACACTTTGTCATTATGGGGTGTTGTGTGTAGATTGTCATTATGGGGTATTGTGTGTAGATTGATTAAATTCATTTTTTRCCTCAGCAATTATAGAATAAGGCTGTAACGTAACAAAATGTGGGAAAAAGGGGTAAGAATACTTTKCAAATACACTGTAGGTCACAGGCACAAGTACACCAAAATCATGAGAAATTCACATTAGTTGTGTTTGCTTGTATCATATTGTGTTGAACATGCTAGGGTTCTAGTGGTTGGATCTCATATCAAACATGAGCACAGAAAGGGAATGTCCATTTCCTTTTATTTCATATACATTTTAAAAATGTTTTGGCACACTGATGTCTAACACACACTATCAGTTTTAAATTATTTACTGCAAAACAATGTCATGGTAGTCTCTACTGTACATTGATAAAGGAAACTATYAAGGCAATCTCGGTGCTTCAATTCACATTCGTCAGGTAAATCCACCCTTTGATCCACTGCAAAACCCAGGCCAAAGCCGGATCCAGTTCAGGGCAAAGTCAAGTCAGTCTGATTTCACATTCACCGTGCCACAATCTRCCTTCTGTATCTCTGTGGCGACCGCGAGCCGCAGTCACCGCTCGTGTTTCGACATACTTTCTCCTCTCTCTACCCCGGAAACTCTGTTTCTCAGCTCCTTCTGCGCCACGTCCACGTAGAACTCGGCCATGACAGGACAATGGTCGGACACCACCCCGCCCCACGACCAGTTGTCAGGTATCCAGGGYTTGGTCAGGCCCTCTCGCACCACCAGGCAGTGTCCTGCAGGGGGAAGCACACACATTGACACAGGTCAGAGGATAACACATTCAGATTCAATTCCTGGTGGCACTAAAATCACTCCATAGCCAAGCTCATAACACTAACAGACAAATTCAAATCTAGCATTCATGTGCCAATGGTTAGATTGGTATGTTATTGTAGTTAGAATATGTAGCGTTCATACCATTTCTAGTTACACCGTCACATCAGTAGACATCAAACAGACGTACCTGCGTAGATCTTCTTCAGTGACTTGCTGACCCAGATGTTGTCCAGACAGAGGGAGCCCTTGGGGGAGCGGGTGCTGATGTTGGTGAACATGTTGGGGGGCACCAGGGGGCTCAGCCTCTCCTTCCTCAGCTGGTCCAGCTCACTGCTCTGGGGGGGCAGGCCAAAGTCTCCCAACACCACCAGGCCCTTCTGAGCTGTCACACAGATGAACCACAGATGGACATTAGCAATGTAGCTACATTAGCTTTGTAACTAGGTCAATTCAAATAAAACATTAAACCACTGAKGAGAAAGATGGTAAGAATAAATGAAGAGGACGTAAGGTTAGAAAAGGCAGAATAGGGTGACCTTCAGCTACTGACCTTTCAGTGTGTCCTGGATCCTGGAGGTCAGTCTGTGGGCCTTGACCTCCTCAGAGGGGTGGTTCCTACCGTTGGACTCCCAAGCCCCAGCACTCATGTGGACATTGACCATTGTCATCTCCAATGATCCAACCTAGTCACATATTAACCATTAACATAATGTTAGTCTCTCTGGCAGGACATTATATGGTTATAATGGTATTGATAGGGGCAATAAAATGACTCATGCGTTCTGTTCCTAATTTCAGTTTAGGGAGTTCCCACCAAACACACACTCCTTGTTGACTTACATAAAAGTGGGCGAGATATGGCCGGGGGTGGGGGTGCATCCAGTTACCGTTGACGACAGGACTCTCCAGGACCGAAGCATCTTTCAGGTGAATCCCAGAAGAGCTGTCCCACAGGAACCCAGAATAACTGACTCCCTGGAGGAGAGAGGACAACAGGAGACAGTCAGACAAATAACTGACTCCCTGGAGGAGAGCAGGACAACAGGAGACAGTCAGACAAATAACTGACTCCCTGGAAGAGAGGACAAACGGAGACAGTCAGACAAATAACTGACTCCCTGGAGAGAGAGGACAACAGGAGACAGTCAGACAAAAACTGACTCCCTGGAGGAGAAGGACAACAGGAGACAGTCAGACAAATAACTGACTCCCTGGAGGAGAGAGGACAACAGGAGACAGTCAGACAAATAACTGACTCCCTGGAGGAGAGAGGACAAACAGGAGACAGTCAGACAAATAACTGACTCCCTGAGGGAAGCGAGGACAACAGACAGGAGTAAAGAACACTAGTTCAACTCTCCTGGATGCCCTTGAACCAGTATTGGAGTCAACTCAGTCTTCAGTGAACTTCCCAAAGCCAGAGCTCAGCCTCTGTACTATATTCACTAAGGGTGTTTCCTGGTTAGCCTCTAAATATAAAGAGCTGGGGATATATGGCCCATATACTGTAGATATCCTCAGTTCTCCTTTCTGTTGGCTGAATGAGCCCTCTCTCACCCAGGGAGGGAATACGCCTCTCTGAGGGTATCATGTGCTGGGGTAACAGGGGGTAACAGCAGGGTAAGAGAGTGGCATGGTCAGCATCACAGCTAGACCCAGTGGCAGATGGCCCAGTTTGATACTGAGAGAGATGTGTCAGATCCGAAAGGCCAGTGAACAAGGGCACTGCAGTGGAGCCTCAGACAGATATGATAACCACTGGCTACATCTTCCTACTGCCAAGTCAGTAGAGCGTATTAAACCATATGCAGAGGGKAGATACCAAACACACACACTAAAAACAAATCAAAATCGTGTACACACACATCCCACCCCACCACAAAAAGCCATTATAAAAACTAAATTGAAATCGTACAGATCAGGGCAGCAGTGAACAGATCAGGGCAGCAGAAGAGTTATAGCTCCATTCCAGAGCATCTTAACAACACAATGACAAACTGCAGAGGCTGGCAGTGGCAGGACTAGGAAAGGGAGGACTGGGAGGCTGACAGTACTAGAGGACAGGGCTGGGAGGCTGACAGTACTAGAGGACAGGGCTGGGAGGCTGACAGTACTAGAGGACAGAGGGGGGGACAGGGCTGGGAGGCTGACAGTACTAGATGTCTGAGGGGAGGGTTTGTTTACGACCCCCCCCTCCACATCATCTGTACTATCCATCTTATTGACTGGAGCCATCTCCACAGAATAAAGCTCAAGTTTATATCAAGGGTCTATATCAGGACTAACTTCCTCTGAGGATAAACACAGCTATTTACTCCTTCTGGTGTTCGGGAAGACAGAGTGTGTGTGTGTCTCCTCTCAGAGAGATTCTTAGTGGTTTAAGACAGACATTCTGGGAACTGAAAGGTCCTCTAAAAAGGGTCCCATAAATCAACCACCTTTTAAATCATACTATACTAGACCTTTGATCCCTACAGCAGGCCTTAGAGATCATGTGACCTATTTTGCTACGTCTGGTCACTGATAACAACCCCTTAGTAGGTTCTGTTTAATGAGTGTAGAAAGGTTGTTCAAGAGTGTATAGGGTTAGTAAATGTTTTACTGATAACGGCTGTGTGAACTATTGAGATGGGTGGTCTGTTTCAGATGGGATGTGAGAGAGGGGTTGGGGGGGAGAAATAGCGGGAGAGAGTTGGAAAGAGAGAAGCAAGAAAGACCGACAGAATGGGAAAGAAAACATTTTTAGTGCAGTGATGTAATCAGTACCCCTACCTTGTTGAACAGTCCTGTGGGTTTCTCAGAGACAGTACTCTTCCAGACTCCCCGTGGTCCTCTCCACTTCCTCACGCTGTCCAACGAGCCCTGGTTCAGTTCCACACAGAACTGCAACACAATAGAGGGGTACGTATTATTACACAATACCGGACTGGACAGTAGACCATAGAAATAGTGTACTAGTCATTCTACATTCTCATCATTCCATTTTAATGAAGTGGGCATTGCAATAGATGTAAGGTGTGTATGACTACACAGAGCAGTACATCACAACTACAGTCAACACTATTTTTGTCTCTATGTTTATTTATCGGTCTGTTCTTAAAATAGCCACAGAAGATATTTAAAATACATAAAATTAAATGAGCAGTGTTTTAGTATGAAGTGGAAGATAAACTGAAATGTCTCTTCAAATGATACCTTTAGACCAAAAATTAAACAATTTGAAATTACCTCAAGTAGTYCTGTATTCTACAGGAAATAGACTCAGAAAAAGAAAGTGACCAAATGTATTTCAGGGTGCACCAGACACCAGTAGTGTTGTAATGTGTGAAAGGTCACTGAAGTTTATCAACGATGGAATGGGAGACAGTCTGCCTTGCATTCCTTCTCTTCCTGGCAGAGCTGCTACTAGGTCTACTCTAAGTCCCGGAGGGGGAGCTTCCCCATGGGGAACCAGGAAAGCAGAGGGTCTTTAACGCAGTGTGACTACCATCAATAAATACCCCATCATCCTCTCCTGTCGGCCCCATTAATGTCAAGAACCAACTCAGACTGACACAGCGCCAAGTAGCCCACCATAAATGATGCTAATAACAAAAGTTTCAAAATGGCAGCCGGAAGAAAACAAGCAAGATTTACTATCGCCATGTTGCCTGGATCCGACAGAAGTGGAGGGAGATATGAGGATGGATGGAAGGCAGCTCTACCCAGGAACAATAAACACACAGCCATAATTCAACCAGGGATGAACCAAGACGTGGGTATAGAGGAGGCCTTGGCACAGCTCCCGAGACCTGCGAATGTAATCATCTAGCACAGGTATTCCCAAACTGGGGTACGCAATGCCGTCGGGGCTACGCAAAATAAAAATGTGATTCACCAAAWWWTTTTACCCTTCACATTTTCAAACAGTACATTTATATTTTCCAAAGGGGCTATACATTTGGATGAGGGTTTTGTCCCCCTCGCCTGAATAGCCTCGTTTCACTGCCAAAAATAAAATGAAACCATCTGGTGTTCAGCGAAATAACATAATGTCAAATACAGGTAGCCTAGTCAAATAATTAACATCCAATCACATTACACTCTCACTGGAAACCTTCACTCTTGCGCAGACATTTAGAAACATGACAATTTGAAAAAATAGTAAGACATGTATAGTAAGTAGTAAGACGTACAAAAGCAACAGATACCATTAATAGGAAGGGTCTAGAAGCGTCTTATATGGTGAGTTACCGAGTGGCTAGGACAGGCAAGCCCCATACTATTGTGGAGGACTTAATTCTTCCTGCTGCCGCGGATATGGCTGGGAAAATGCTGGGGAAAAAGGCCCCAAAAAAATAACTATATGGACAATGATTTCATCAAACACTGCTTCACGACGCATCAGTGAGATGGCAGGAGATGTTTTGAAACAATTACTGCTTCGCATACAAGCCAGTGAATTAAATGCGTTACAGCTGGATGAGTCAACAGACGTGGCGGGCCTGGCACAGCTCCTGGTATATGTCATGTTACATTTATGGGGGGGTCAATTAAGGAAGACATCCTCTTCTGCAAACCACTGGAAACCAGGACAACATGAGGATATTTTTTAAGTACTGGACAGCTTTGTGACATCAAATGGACTTTGGTGGTCAAGATGTGTTGGTATCTGTACTGATGGTGCAAAAGCCATGACAGGGAGACATAGTGGAGTGGTAACGCYCGTGCAAGCAGTTGCTCCCGACGCCACTRGGGTWCACTGCAMCATCCACCGAGAGGCTCTTACTGCCAAGGGAATGCCTGACCGCTTGAAAGATGTTTTGGACACTACAATGAAAATGGTTAACTTTGTTAAAGCAAGGCCCCTGAATATGTGTATTTTCTGCATTAAGCAATGATATGAGCAGCGACCATTTAATGCTTTAACAACATACAGAAGAAGTGTGCTGGTTATCAAGGGGCAAAGTATTGACACGTTTTTTTGAATTGAGAGACAAGCTTAAAGTTTTCTTTACACACCATAATTTTCCCTTGTCTGACCGCTTGCATGATACCGTGTTTCTCACATGACTGGCCTATCTGAGTGATGTTTTCTCTCGCCAGAATGATCTGAATCTAGGATTACAGGGACTCTCCGCAACTATATTCAATGTGCGGGACAAAATTGAGGCTATGATTAAGAAGTTGGACAACTTTTCTGTCTGCATTAACAAGGACAACACACAGGTCTTTCCATCATTGTATGATTTTTTGTGTGCAAATGACATCAAGCTTACGGACAACATCAAATGTGATATAGTGAAGCACCGGAGTGTCTGGGTGCGCAATTACTTTCTCGAAACGGACGAGAAACAACTGGATTCATTATCCCTTTCATGCCCTGCCTCCAGTCCACTTACCGATATCTGAACAAGAGAGCCTCATCGAAATTGCAACAAGCGGTTCTCTGAAAATTTAATTTAAATCAAAAGCCACTGCCAGATTTCTGGATTGGGCTGCGGTCAGAGTATCCTGACTTGGCAAATCGTGCTGTTAAGACATGGATGCCCTTTGCAACCACGTACCTATGTGAGAATAGATTCTCGGCCCTCACTAGCATGAAAATGAAATACAGGTGTAACAGTATAGCTTCCGTCCCTCTCCTCGCCACKACCTGGGCTCGAACCAGGGACCCTCTGCACACATCGACAACAGCCACGATCGAAGCATCGTTACCAATCGCTCCACAAAAGCCCCTGTGCAGAGGGTCCCTGGTTCGAGCCCAGGTTGTGCAGAGCAAGGGAAACAACTGCTTCAAGGTCTCAGAGCGAGTAACGTCACCGATTGAAACGCTATTAGCACGCACCACCATTAACTAGCTAGCTATTTCACATCGGTTACACAGGCACAGACTGTGTGTGGGAAATTATTTAAGACAGACTCTCTCCAATACAACATTGCAGAGTTATGAGCATCCTTTCAATCACACCCTTTTCATTAACCTGTAGCGAGTTATTCATAATTTGATGAACAAATAAGGTTTTATATGTAAGATTGCTAAATAAAGAGAAAAATTATTGACTATTATATTATTTGTGCCCTGGTCCTATAAGAGCTTTTTGTCACTTCCCACGAGCCAGGTTGTGACAAAAACTCACTCATTCTTATGTTTAATAAATGTATTGTATAGTGTGTGTGTGTGTGTAGCAGGCTTACAATGATGGCAAAAAACAACATTTGAGAGTGCGCTGACCCTGGTGCTAGAGGGGGTACGTAGCTGGAGGTTGAATGTTTGAAGGGGTAAGGGACTATAAAAGGTTTGGGAACCACTAATCTAGCACAATGATGGGAAACTTTGATGGGGTGGGGGCCACAAAAGAAAAATCGGGAACTGCGGATGGCAGTTGCGCCGCCAAACCACACCGTAGAAAACTCCTTTTACGAGTTAATTTTGTGTAATTGTACACATTTTGCCACGGGGTGTCAATTTTTGGGGGTTTTAAAGCAAGTTTCCTGCAACTCTACACATRTTGCCATAGGGCGGAGAGAAATGTTTGCAGTTTTTAATGATATCTTAGTCACTGACAACAACAAAATCTATGGGTGCCCCCCTTGGCAGTTATTCGCCCATGAATACTACAAGTTTAGATTGGTAAATTAGTCTATGTAAAAATATTTAGCTGACATGGGCTAACTGACTGACTATCAGTGACTGACATAAGAGAAAAACTGTTTAATGCACAATCAAATTTCAAAATTGCACCTATTGTAACTCGSAACAGTAAGTTGAGACTGACTGAGCTCTCCCCCTGGTTGATCCAAGGGCCTTCAAAAGGGGGGCGGCCCTAATTAAAGTTAATCAGCCTTGATCAATACTGTGGACAGGGGGCCATAAAACACTGTACCTGGTCACCATGGAGACATTGGATGTTTTAGCAGCAGTGAGTGCTTTATTCCAAATAGTTACTTGTTGTCATGGAAATAAGGAAGCATAGCAAATCCACACGACTATCACGTTTCACTACTGTTACACAATAGATAAATACAGTACTAGTCTGAGGGAAAGAAAACAAAAGGAAATGTGTGGGAGTGTGAAACGGGAAGATAGACAGCAATATTGTGGGGGTGTGTTCGTAAGGGTGAAAATGGTAAATAGTGTGTGTGTTGTGATGTAACCAACTGACTAGATGATGGTTACCTCCACCATGTTACTCTACTACTGATTGTTGTTTGGTTAGCCCAGGGTTAACAAGTGCTTGTGTGAAACAAGGTTAAGTCCCCTTGATCAGATTTAACTTAGGTTTAATGATAGCACTGGGCTAAGAAAATGTGTATGTGAAAGTCCCTACTGCCAGTCAGCCTCAGCCCTAATGTAACTCAGGTTGACAGTCAAGTTGTTTAGAACCTTACACTAGCAAACGCCTGGTAAACAACTAGAAGAACACCAAGAGTAATCTTTTAGGGAAAAGATGAATCATTGCTCAGTAATTCACCATAAACCACAGAAGGTTCCTTAACTACAAAACAGAACAAGAAAACAGTGACCGAGACTGCTACACATGCTTAGAGTGACTAAACAGTGAAAAATGTCAACTGTCAGTAAATATGCCAACTCAAACTGCTGCTTTAGTCATAGTGTCATAGCGTGTGGTGTGTGATGCTGCATCACAGATGGACACCTCATAAGATGTGTTGACGATATTTGCAGAGATTAAAGGTAAACAAATGATGACAGATACAAAGCCAATCAAATAATGTATTTGTGTTGGGGGTTTGTCCAGTAGTAGTGCCATCACCCCTGGAGGCAACAGTTCAATCTGCAATTACAGCCTGGAGTCTTCTTGGGTATGATGCTACAAGCTTGGCACACCTTTATTTGGAGAGTTTCTCCCATTCTTTTCTGCAGAGCCTCAAGCTCTGTCAGGTTGGATGAGGAGCGTCGCTGCACAGCTATTTTCAGGTCTCTCCAGAGATGTTCAATTGGGTTCAAGTCCGGGCTCTTGCTGGGCCACTTAAGGACATTCAGACTTGTCCCGAAGCCACTCCTGCGTTGTCTTGGCTGTGTACTTAGGGTTGTTGTCCTGTTGGCAAGTGAATTGTTGCCCCAGTCTGAGGTCCTGCGAGCTCTGGAGCAGGTTTTCATCAAACATCTCTGTACTTTGCTCCGTTCATCTTTCCCTCGATCCTGACTAGCCTCCCAGTCCCTGCTACTGAAAAACATCCCACAGCATGATACTACCACCACCCTGCTTCACCGTAGGGATGGTGTCAGGTTTTCTCCAGACGTGACACTTGGCATTCAGGCCAAAGAGTTCAATCATGGTTTCATCAGACCAGAGAATCTTATTTCTCATGGTCAGAGTCCTTTAGGTGCCTTTTGGCAACTCCAAGTGGGCTGTCATGTGCTTTTTACTGAGGAGTGGCTTTTGTCTGGCCACTCTACCATAAAGGCCTAACTGGTGGAGTGCTGCAGAGATGGAAGAACCTTCCAGAAGGTCAACCATCTCCACGGAGGAACTCTGGAGCTCTGTCAGAGTGACCATTTGGTTCTTGGTCACCTCCCTGACCAAGGCCCTTCTCCCCGATTGCTCAGTCTTGGTAGTTCCAAATTACTTCCATTTAAGAATGATGTAGGCCACTGTGTTCTTGGGGACCGTCAATGCTGCAGACATTTTTTGGTACCCTTCCCCAGATCTGTGCCTCGACACAATCCTGTCAGCTCTACGGACAATTCCTTCGACTTCATGGCTTGGTTTTTGCTCTGACATGCACTGTCAACTGTGAGACCTTATATAGACAGGTGTGTGCCTTTCCAAATCATGAACAATCATTTGAATTTATCACAGGTGGACTCCAATCACGTTGTAGAAACATCAAACATGATCAATGGAAACCGGATGCACCTGAGCTCAATTTCGAGTCTCATAGCAAAAGGGTCTGAATACTTATGTAAATAAGCTATCCGTTTTTTATTTGTAATAAATTTGCAAGAAATTCTAAAAACATGTTTTCGCTTTCTCATTACGGGGTATTACATGTAGATAGTAAATTATTTTTATTTAGAATGAGGCTGTAACATAACAAAATGTGGAAAAGGTCAAGAGGTCTGAATACTTTCTGAATGCACTGTATGCATCTACAGTTAAATCTGGTTTTGTCTGATTATAGGGGGGAACTCTCAACTGGAAGTTATGAAACCATTATGGCCTATTTATTACCTTACCTCCCTAATCTTACTACATTTGCKCACACTGTATATAGACTTTTCTATTGTGTTATTGGCTGTACGTTTGTTTATTCCATGTGTAACTCTGTGTTGTTTGTGTTGCACTGCTTTGCCCTCTTGGCCAGGTCGCAGTTGTAAATGAGAACTTGTTCTCAACTGGCCTACCTGGTTAAATAAAAGGTGAAAAAAGAAAGTAATTTCAGTTTTGGAATTTTATCTAACATTCAATTTGTGTAATTCCATTGGAGAGTTAAATAATCCCTGCAGGGAGTTGATGAATTAGTTGTGGGAATAAGACAAGGAGGACAGATGTGATGTTAGAGCAGCCTGCGTAGCCTTTGGGTTTGGACATGGTGTGAAATCAGAACCGTTCACACTTCATGACTCACTGACTGCCTGCACTGCAGAGATAGAGGGAGGGAGAGAACATTTTATATGTGGAAGACGAGCGGAAAGAGGCATCGATGGATAATTGCTCTTCATAGAGCAACCCCCTTCCTTCCGCCTGTATTTTCCTTTCAGCTCCCTTCCCTCCTCTCTTTAGAGAGAAACTATCAATCCCTCTCTTTAGAGAGGACCTTTCTCTCTGTAACTCTCTCTGAGAGACAGCAGCTCTGCCGACCTAGTTCTCTCTCCAGGAACACATCACATACGGTCTCTCTCTCCCTCGGTGTAAACTATGTTCTATTTCAAGGCAAACATTTAGTGTGAACTGTGAAGCCACTCTCCTGTGCTTTCACCGCTATAAATAAGTCAGTAGTTGCTACGGTAGGTGTGGAGAAAGGGAGAGGGTGTCTTCTTCACGAGTGTGAGGAGATAGAGATGGGAGACACTGCCCTGGTATGCTGCTGTATACCGCTAGAATACCTGCTTCTCCATTACTGGATGTTATGTAATGTCGTCAACCCATTAGGGGTTCTCTATGCACATATGTGCTCTACTTTGGTAATGAGGTCAGGAGAATGTAGCTGTAGACAGAATCAGAGAAGGTCATATCTAGGGGCTGCCTGATGTACGATAATGAAGCAATCGGACGGTGATGTTTGGTGAATATGCACTCAGTTAAATGGATAGACGTATAGATAACAGATCAGATCTAGTCTGAAGATCATTTGTGTGTTTACAAGTAAATGTTGGCCAGTGTCTAGATGATATTGGTGTTTATATCAGTGCTGGAGCAGACTTTTAGTAACAGCTGTGTGAGTGTGAGAGAGAGAGCGGAGGGAGAAAGAGTGATCGAGAGAGAAAGAGAATTATGCTTAATTGAGAAAGAACAGAAGGTTAAGTGGGTGAGAGAGACAGTAATCGAGGGAGGATCGCTACATGTTTTTACTGTCAAGAGCATCTCATTATTATCACGAACATAAAGATGATCTGTACTGGTGGACTAATAGGTACACAGAGCTTTGCTCCCCAAATCAATAAGAAACGGTATTTTATCTAGTAGGTGAAGTAAGGGATTGCTACACTGTACCTTGTCAAGGGCCTCCCGATCAACCAGATCTTGGACTGCCAGTAACTTGATGCTGGAGAGAGAAAATGAGACAGAAAGATGGTGTAAGACACATGGATGCATCAATAAAACAGTGGTGATTTAATCTCTGTTATCCAAGCTGACTTGTGTGTTATTATTAGCCATATGATAGTACACACACACAGTTCTGGTAATAGAGAGGCCAATGCATTATTTACACAACAACCACAAACGTTATGAGTAAACACAGAGGGCCTCCGTCCATATCCAGGATGCTCCTGTCTCTACAACACATAACATGACTCAGTCTTTTCCCCTGAAGCACCATGTGATTAACTTCAATGGATATGTCTGAAATGGCACACTATTCCTTACATAGTGCACTATACACAGCGGCTCTAATCTAAAGTAGTGCACTAGGGAATAGGGTGCCATTTCAGATGCATGCAAATCATTTATTATGCAGAGAATAGCAGCGGGGGCAAAGGAGACTGAACTATGGGTGGCAGGTAGCCTAGTGGTTAAGAGCGTTGGGCCAGTAACTGAAAGGTTGCTGGTTCGAATCCCTGAGCTGACTACGTGAAAAATCTGTCTGTGCCCTGGAGCAATTACAAAAATAAAAATTACAATCCCAGGAGATGTTATATACAAACACATTGGTGCAGAGATAGTAAAGTAGGTTCCATGCTCTCGTAAACATTCATCCATTTACTTTCTAATTGTTTTTCTAGCCCACTAGATAGCGTAATAAAAAAGGGCAAAGCACTATTCTCGCCGTCTCTCCCCATCCTGCTGTACACACACACTGTTTTCATGTCTCTCTCACTGCTGTCTATTAACTAAATGAATAAACTGAACATTCCTCATTCGTTCACTGACTCATTCAGACTTGTTTAAAACAAATAGGCCCCAGAGAAACCTCATTTGATAATGGGATTTATAATTGTTTTTATCTTCAACGGAGGGCTTAGACTATGGACTACAGTTGTAACAGAAGAGGTATTTCACAGGCCTATTTCACAGATGGGATAACACACGCCACTGTTACATTATGTCCATTATGGAAATATTTCACAGCGCCTCATGTTTTACTGCACATCTTCAGGCTCCAATGTCGACCAGGTAGTGTTTTATGGCCCCCTGTACACAGTATTGATCAAGGCTGATTAACTTTAATTAGATAATTACATCTACGGCAGTGAAAAATGAGACTCCATTTTCTCCGGGCTAAAACATGTAGTCTAGTGTATTTTATGCCTATTGTGAAGAGGCTCTCTATGTGCTAGGTAATCAACACAGACCTAGTAATCCTAAAAAGAGGCCGCGAAATGAGGTTGCATAGGCAGGGGGGTTTCTATTTGTGAAACGCTGCTGCAGAGGCCTCCACAAGCTTAGCTCCACGCCGATCAAAAAATAAATAAATTTAAAAAAGAACCTTTCAACAGATTGCATTCTTTCATAAAGTATTTGTGAAACTGGGCCGGTTACATGGTGGGTTGCTGTGGCCCACATGTACTCCATGAATGAAGATAATCTGGTGGGATAACAGTTATGATGTAAGACACAATCACGATATGTGGCAAATGTAGGTGGCAGTAATAATAACGGCCCTAAATGAGTTGGTTCTGCGTAGTTGTAACAGACTTACGTCATGTGATGCAGCAAATATTGAGAAGGCGTTGGGAATGAGATTGGCTGAGGGGATCTTTGACACGACATGATTTCAGAATTTGTGGTCCTACAAGATGGTGAGTGGCCAACCACAGATTGTCAGGCTTCTCAATGGTGTATTATTAAATTCCATACCTCCTCCCTCTCCCCCTAGTACACTGCTCACATCATCCTTCTGCAAGAAGCCCCATCCCCAATTAGCATTTTCTGCATCAGGGCAATCAATCAATATGAAGGTCTGAGTTGTGGTCTCTACTTCACCTGGTACCAGGTCCCATGGTGCTCACTCCACCTAGGTGCTGCACTGGGCCCTTAATCCCTCCCTAAGACAGCACCACCCACAGGGCAGTGGACTGCCGCTCTCTACCACCACGCAACAGCCTGGGGAAACGTTTTTGACGTTAGGCCCCTCACCCCGCAGATCCAGAATGCTGTGGAATCTGTTATCTTCACCTCTCGACTCATCAACCTCCCCTTCACAGTTAGTTCTGGAACCAGGGGTCCAGTACATTCATATAAACTCAGCAAAAAAAGAAAACGTCCCTTTTTCAGGACCCTGTTTTTCAAAGATAATTCGTAAAAATCCAAATAACTTCACAGATCTCCATTGAAAAAGTTTAAACACTGTTTCCCATGCTTGTTCAATGAACCATAAACAATTAATGAACATGCACCTGTGGAATGGTCGTTAAGACACTAACAGCTTACAGGCAATTAAGGTCACAGTTATGAAAACTTAAGACACTAAAGAGGCCTTTCTACTGACTCTGAAAAACACCAAAAGAAAGATGCCCAGAGTCCCTGCTCACCTGCGTGAATGTGCCTTAGGCATGCTGCAAGGAGGCATGAGGACTGCAGATGTGGTCAGGGCAATAAATTGCAATGTCCGTACTGTGAGACGCCTAAGACAGAGCTACAGGGAGACAGGACGGACAGCTGATCGTCCTCGCAGTGGCAGACCACGTGTAACAACACCTGCACAGGATCGATACATCCGAACATCACACCTGCAGGACAGGTTCAGGATGGAAACAACTGCCAGAGTTACATAAGGAACGCACAAGCCCTTCATCAGTGCTCAGACTCTCAGCCTATTGCGGTGAGGCTGGACCGAAGGCTTGTAGGCCTGTTGTAAGGCAGGTCCTCACCAGACATCACCGGCAACAACGTCACCTATGGGCACAAACGCACCGTCACTGGACCAGACAGGACTGGCAAAAAGTGTTCTTCACTGATGAGTCGCGGTTGTCTCGCAAGGGGTGATGGTCGAATTCGCGTTTATCGTCGGAGGAATGAGCGTTACACCGAGGCCTGTACTCTGGAGCGGGATCGATTTGGAGTCCATCATGGTCTGGGGCGATGTGTCACAGCATCATCGGACTGAGCTTGTTGTCATTGCAGGAAATCTCAACGCTATGCGTTACAGGGAAGACTTCCTCCTCCCTCATATGGTACCTGCTGGCTCATCCTGACATGACCCTCCAGRATGACAATGCCACCAGCCATARTGCTCGTTCTGTGCGTGATTTCCTGAAAGACAGGAATGTCAGTGTTCTGCCATGGCCAGCGAAGAGCCCAGATCTCAATCCCATTGAGCACGTCTGGGACCTGTTGGATCGGAGGGTGAGGGCTAGGGACATTCCCCCCAGAAATGTCCGGGAACTTGCAGGTGCCTTGGTGGAAGAGTGGGGTAACATCTCACAGCAAGAACTGGCAAATCTGGTGCAGTCCATGAGGAGGAGATGCACTGCAGTACATAGTGCAGCTGGTGGCCACACCAGATACTGACTGTTACTTTTGACCCCCCCTTTGTTCAGGGACACATTATTCCATTTTTGTTAGTCACATGTCTGTGGAACTTGTTCAGTTTGTCTCAGTTGTTGAATCTTATGTTCATACAAATATTTACACATTAAGTTTGCTGAAAATAAACGCAGTTGACAGTGAGAGGACGTTTCTTTTTTTGCTGAGTTTATATCAGGAGACAGGACAGCTAAGCCTAGACTGATTTTCTAATTCTAGCATACAGCTCAGTCACTGTGGATGTGACTGGAGAAGTGGACTGGAGACCTTGCGACTAGCAGGATTCGTGCCCGGCCACTCTCTACTCCCAAACACGTCTCAAGCACAGTAGGTTGGCTGTTTTCCAGCAGTTATTATTAACATTACACAACACTGCCGTTGCATCTGTTCTGACTTTGACCCATTATGCAACGCCACATCCGCTAATATAAGTAGAAAAAAAAAAAAAAAACGTTAGCCTCTCGTTCTTCTCTGCTAGGGACTGATGAGGTGGTGGTGGTTCACAGGAGCACCCAGTCCATAAAAAGAGGGAGAGAATGACAAAGAGCATAAACGAGAGAAGGCAGGGATGACCGACGAGACTAAACTGATAAGAACAGACAGCAGAGAGTCCACCCAGAGATGGGAGACTATTTCGCAGTAATATAATCGACTGATAGTAAATGGAGACAAATTATTACATAATGTACTATGGACCACTCCATAACCAGCACTTGAGGAACTTATTATTAGCTGCATTGGTTGTGGTCTTCAAATGGTTTGATGCTTTTGCTTACCCACCACACTAGAGCTTTCACCCTACCCTAAACCCTAATTCTTTCATAATAGATTGTGAGAGAGATCTCGACATCTCTGGTCTCCAAACAGGAACTACGCAATCAGAGATAGTGAACACAAACAGGTCTGGAGCCAGAGCTCTCTAGGAGGGTGACAACAGCCCTTCCCTTCCTCTTCTCTAGGTGTGATCACACAAGGCTACAATAGAAAGCCTCTGGGACTCCACTGCCTCCTTGCACTGACCACGGGTGCACTGACCACGACCTTACAGGAGTGTGGAATTTACACACACACAGTCAAATGTTTGGACATACCTACTCATTGAAGGGTTTCTTTATTTTTTACTATTTTCTACATTGTAGGATAATAGTGAAGACAAAACTATGACATAACACATCTATGGAGTCATGTAGTAAGGGTTAAACAAATCAAAATATATTTTACATTTGAGATTCTTCAAAGTAGCCACCCTTTGCCTTGATGACAGACAGCTTTGCATTCTCCTCAACCAGCTTCAGACCCCTTGACTTTTTCACATTGTTACGTTACAGCCTTATTCTAAAATGGATTTAAAAATATATATATAATTCTCAGCAATCTACACACAATACCCCATAAAGACAAAGTAAAAACATATATATGAAATATAACATTTACATAAGTATTCACACCATTTACTCAGTACTTTGTTGAAGTACCTTTAGCAGCAATTAGAGCCTTGGGTATGATGCTACAAGCTTGGCACACCTGTATTTGTGGAGTTTCCCCCCAATCTTCTTTACAGATCCTCTCAAGCTCTGTCAGGTTGTATGGGGAGCATCGCTGTAGAGCTCTTTTCAAGTTTCTCCAGCGATGTTCAATCGGGTTCAAGTCCGTGCTCTAGCTGGGCCACTCAAGGACATTTGGAGACCTGTTCCAAAGCCATTCCTGCATTGTCTTGGCTGTGTGCTTAGGGTCGTTGTGCTGTTGGAAGGTGAACCTTCACCCCAGTCTGAGGTCCTGAGCACTCTGGAGCAGGTTTTCATCAAGGATCTCTGTACTTCGCCCCATTCATCTTTCCCTCGATCCTGACTAGTCTACCAGTCGCTGCTACTGAAAATATCCCCACAGCATGATGCTGCCACCACCATGCTTCACCGCAGGGATGGTGCTCTAGGAATCTCTAGGAGTCTCGGTGATTCCAAACTTCTTCCATTTAAGAATTATGGAAACCACTGTGTTCTTGGGGACCTTCAATGCTGCAGAATCTTTTTTGGTACCCTTCCCCAGATCTGTACCTCGACACTATCCTGTCTCGGAGCTCTACGGACAATTCTTTGGACCTCATTGCTTGGTTTTTGCTCTGATATGCACTGTCAACTGTGGGACCTCATATAGACAGGTGTGCTTTTCCAAATCATGTCCAATCAATTGAATTTACCACAGGTGGACTCCAATCAAGTTGTAAAAAGATCAAGGATGATCAATGGAAAGAGGAAGCACCTGAGCTCAATTTCGAATCTCTTAACAAAGGGTCTGAATACTTATGTAAATATTTTTTTATATATATTTTTTAATACATTTGCTAAAATTTCAACAAAACATTCACCATGCCATTATGAGGTATTGTGTGTAGATTAAATAAAACATGTTCCTCTTCAATCAATTTCAGAATAAGGCTGTAATGTAACAAAATGTATAAAAATAACAGGATAGRGTGTTCAAACTCCTCCAATGCTCACTCAATTCTCCTCACAGCTTGACAGGATAGGCAGATTAACAAATGCACCCTGTCAACGATTAAGGCAAGTGCCAAAAAAACATTAAAAAGGATGAGTAAAGGGCTCTACTGCAATGTACAAACAAGTGAGAGTGAGTGTGCGCGCGCACACACACACACAGAGAATGAAAAAAGTTGGAAGGGGCTTGCAGCAAAGGTCATAAAGATCCACACTGCATCAGAGAAGAGGGAGAGCAGAGTCACACTATATACGGCTCAGAGAGAAACTGTAATCCCTCAATGTCATTACAATGGAGAAAATAACCACTGTCACGCAGAAACTTAGAATGATTTACTTGGGTAGGAAATCTACTGTAGACGTACGCACACACATGCGCACTGAATACACAATGAAGGAAAACAGTCTGTACTTGTCAGATAAGAGTAAATCTGATAACACTGATATCGCTTTGTAACTAAAAGGAATGAGCTGCAGCACGAAGGTCACCTTGGAATAATCCTGTCTCAGAGTCTACTGTACTAGATTGTGGTGTATCAGTGCAGACCGGTTTGAGAGCTGGTGTATCAGTGCAGACCGGTTTGAGAGCTGGTGTATCAGTGCAGACCGGTTTGAGAGCTGGTGTATCAGTGCAGACCGGTTTGAGAGCTGGTGTATCAGTGCAGACCGGTTTGAGAGCTGGTGTATCAGTGCAGACTGGTTTGAGAGCTGGTGTATCAGTGCAGACCGGTTTGAGAGCTGGTGTATCAGTGTAGCTTTGTTTTCAGGTCAATTGAGAACCAGTGCAATACTGGTTTCAAGGCAGAGTGTACCTGTGTAAACTGTTACAGTTACAGGAGGGAC
The DNA here is from genome assembly GCF_002910315.2 of Salvelinus sp. IW2-2015. Classification (NCBI taxonomy): domain Eukaryota; kingdom Metazoa; phylum Chordata; class Actinopteri; order Salmoniformes; family Salmonidae; genus Salvelinus; species Salvelinus sp. IW2-2015. Next base: position 9,041,118 of record NC_036869.1, read on the forward strand.
TGGGCATGATGGCTCCTGTCCTGGCACTGACAGAAGCAGTGTTTTCTGGGCAATGCTTCTCACGCAGAGTCTGTTGCCACAAACTGCTGCGCTGATGGAATTTTCCACCAGCACCTTCTCCCTCTGGAGCTTGCGCTGAGTGTTAAGAGCACACACACATTCCTGTCAGCAGCGACCTCCCCAACACCACCGCTCATGACCTCAGCATCAATCCTGTCTCACACACAATCACAAAACACGCTGACAGGGATGAGAGAAACGGTGCCTCTCAGATAGCTCCAGATTTCATTGGCCTGCACAGAGGGTGTGTACCATTGCAGTAGAGTCCAGCACATAGTCATGCTGTCTGTTTTGGCAGGCAGTCTGTTCTGTGAGTCGGGGGACAGACCTGCTGTTGCGGGTGAGATGTAGATGTGACCTTCCCATCATGTACTAGGACAGGGATTAACATGGTGAGTGGCAGGCAGCACCAACACCTGCCTTTACGCGTTTTTAGATAATTTATGTTAAACTCGGATTTTGTTACAATTTTAGCATACGTTGCAGCTTGGACCCTATTTTACATCGGAGTTGTTTGTGCTGTGCCCACCATCGGCTCTTGAATACAGGGTGCTGTGTTTTTTCAAGAATGTATAAAATATAGTTTGACAACACTGTTTGTAATCTTTTAAATGATATCAAACTCAACCATTTTTCTTTTGCAGTGATGAAGGCATGGATGTCTCATGGTAGGGTATGCAAAATGGGTCAACTTTGAGCACCTCCATCCTAAATGTTTTGGCATTCGGGTCTTAAAAATCCCTTTCTGACCACTTCTTCCACAGGTAAATATGTACGGAAAGAACATAATGCTGCAATATTAGAAGCGAGAGAACACAGTTGATCTGTAATACCAGTAATCTGTTTAGAAGTCGAGAAGATCTTGTCCAGAGATTGTGTGGTGATGGCAATCATTGGATGATTACATTACAAGACTGATCGACTGACCTTTGAATGGCTAACTAGATACGCTGATACGATTTTCCGTTATCAGATCATGTCCATTCAGATGAACACAGAACACATTGTTTCTGTTATTGGGTTGGTCTGGTTGAATCGATTTATATCAGAAACACTGTCAGGGTTCTAATGACAAACCTCACTGACTATGAAAATCAGAACACATTCCAACAGGTATCTAATCCACACCCCTGTCCTGAGTGTCAGACATGCCTTGGGGTGGGGGGAGTTGTTTTTTTTTTAGGGATGATTGTATAGAAGTTCAGACTGCAGTGAAAGCAGTTGTTCGTTTGCCCTCAATGTAAAAACAAGAGTGGATTCCTCAGTACATCAAGTCAGTTCAGACCCATTTAAACCTTGGAAGTCTTTTTTCACTAACCCTGTAGAGATTGACCTAGAGGGAGAGAGAGTATGTTTAGGGCAGCATGCGGGTTTGTTTTCCCTAGAGCTGCACATCGACGGTTAACCTATGTAGTTTTTACTCATTTATGTCCAAATCTAATTTCCACAGTAGTTATTGCATAACACTGACAAAGACAAAATCCCCAACCACTAGCTCAACAGAAGAAAGAAGTTGCCCAGCCAAAGTGAAAAAATTGCACAAATCAATAACGCAATGCATGGCACTCTACCGATCTTGCAAAACTGACATTACAGCATTTCTGTGGCCTACCGTTCCCTCGCCTACCGTTCCCTGACAACATAGTACACAGAGAGGGTATCCCTGGAGTCTGTCAGTAATACAGCTGTTCAACATCTTAACCAGACTACTTGTTTTCTTCTAGAGATGAGTCAACTGTGTCAGCAGCTCCATTCTACACATTATCTGTACTGCTGAACTGAATTAACCCCCTGCTAGCCTATAGTAACCTCCCCATCATGTCCCTGCTAGCCTATAGTAACCTCCCTATCCCTGTCATGTCCCTGCTAGCTAGTTAGCCTGATGGGGCCACTTCCCTTTTCCCTTAGTCTCCGTCTGTGTCTCAGCCAGGGACTGGTAGTAGGAAGACCAACCGCTCAGCTGACTCATTACACAACTCGAGGGGTGTTCCTCTCCAAGGCTGCGTCAGGCTGGTCGGCACTGGTTTACGATTATCTGTCTAACCTTTGGTTTCGTGTGGTGCAGCACAGAGCGGAGGAGTTCATTGACCTCCAGTGACTCGCTCCCTGTGCTAGCTGGAGGCAGGCCAAGACAATCCAGCTCAGCCTGCACTGTAAACTCAAGTATCAGCCCTGCTGCCTGTGATCTTTCGCTCCACAGCTCAGCGCTAAGCAAACAGAAAACACCCTCTCCAACTGCACTCACTACACCTCCCTTTCCCCTTCTTTCTTCCCTCGCTCTATTCCCATCCACCTTCTCGCCCTCCCTTGCTCCCATTCTCTCCATCTTCCCCCCCCTCCATCTCTCTCCCTTTGTTCCCTCTCCTCTCTGCACATTGATATCCCCAGCCAGGACCCCCACCTACAGGCTGACAGAACACAGGAAAAGGGAGGGACAGCCAGGGYAAGTATCATAGCTTTGAAAATAGCTTTCGCTTCCAAACCTGTACAGAGGAAGACGAGGAAGGGGGAAGTATCTGGGGTCAAAGTACTGTGCTAACGGTGGTCAAAATCATTATGAAAGGGCTTTGTTTTCTCTGATTGCTGTGCATGTAGGACTTTCAGTTTTGCATTAGTAGGTGTGTATGTGGACATGTTTAACTATACTTGTGGGGACCAGAAGAACTCACAAGAAGAGTAAACAAAAACAAACATTTGAACAAGTGGTGTCCCCACAAGGAAAAAAGCTATTTTTAGGCTTAGGGGTTAGGTTTATGGTTAGAATTAGGGTTAGAGGTTCGTGAAAATAGGATTTTCAATGGGAATCAATTGTGTGTCCCCAGAAGTTTAGTAAAATAAATAAGTGTGTGTGTCAGTGTACTTTTTTTAGACTAGGTTGGGGCAGTATTTAGTGTTCTTTATATTAAGTGACAGACACGAGGGGATCATGTGCCTGATGACCGAAATTACCATGACAGGTACACACGTTCTGACGGTAGCAGATTCAGGGGCAGCCCCCCCATTAGGGCGTTAGGGACGGCCCCCACTAGTGATTGACCAAATTTTTATATAGAAAGTGTACAAAACATTATGAACATCTTCCTAATACTGAGTTGCACATTCACCCTCAATGGTATACATACACAATCAATTAATTAATTGTCTCAAGGCTTAAAAATATATTTTTTAACGAGTCTCCTCCCCTTCATCTACACTGATTGAAGTGCATTTAACAAAGTCAAGGTATTGTAGTGGCCATCACAAAGCCCTGACCTCAATGTGGAAGTTTACATACACCTTAGCCAAATAAACTGAGTTTTTAAATGTTTCACAATTCCTGACATTTAATCCTAGTAAAAATTCCCTGTTTTAGGTCAGTTAGGATAACCACTTTATTTTAAGAATGTGACATGTCAGAATAATAGTAGAGAGAATCTCTCTAGGAATCATCTCTAGGAGAATCATCTCTAGGAGACAGAACGCATCTCTTTCCTGAGCAGTATGATGGCTGAGTGGTCCCATGGTGTTTATACTTGCGTACTATTGTTTGTACAGATGAACGTGGTACCTTCATGCGTTTGGAAATTGCTCCCAAGAATGAACCAGACTTGTGGAGGTCTACAATTTTTTCCTGAGGTCTTGGCTGATTTCTTTTGATTTTCCTATGATGTCAAGCAAAGAGCCACTGAGTTTGAAGGTAGGCCTTGAAATACATCCACGGGTACACCTCCAATTGACTCAAATGATGTAAACGATGTCAATTAGCATATCAGAAGCCTCTAAAGCATGACAACATTTTCTGGAATTTTCCAAGCTGTTTGAAGGCACAGTCAACTTAGTGTATGTAAACTTCTGACCCACTGGAATTGTGATACAGTGAATTATAAGTGAAATAATCTGTCTGTAAACAATTGTTGGAAAAATGATTTGTGTCATGCACAAAGTGGATGTCCTAACCAACTTGCCAAAACTATAGTTTGTTAACAAGAAATTTGTGGAGTGGTTGAAAAACAAGTTAATGACTCCAACATAAGTGTGTGTAAATTTACGACTTCAACTGTACATGCCCACCCATCAAACCGTGATCAACCACCCCTTTTAAGTAACCATACAAAACTTAACCTATACTAATTTGAGTGTCTCGAATTTACATTTACCATGTTATGTCTAGTCTATGAGAGCAGGCTGTTTATTGTCCATGTCCCAACAAAGTTAGGCTGTTCTGAGGGCAAAAGGGGGTGCACAACTCAATATTAGTAAGTTGTTCCGAAATATTTTGTACAGTGTAATCTACAATGTATAATGGACAACATGTCATTATGTCAGGACAACATATGTCTATAAAAAGGACAGTTTGTCTGTAGGTTTCAGATAAATACTTACTCATTTTCAAGCAGTGTCATACACACTACCTCTTTGATGCCAGGGTTGTTGGCTTTTTCACAGGAGCAGTTCTGGAGGTTCCAGGTAGCCACCCTGACCACCGCCTTCCCCTCCCGCATCCCCGAAGGAGGCTCCACGTCGGGCCGCACCGACATGATCCGAGTCGGCCCCCCGGCTGGAAGATCCAGGTCCTCACTCAGGAGACTGAACGATGTGGGGCTCGGATGAGACTTGGTGGTGTATGTCAACCCCCCGTTGGTATTGGTGGAAGGTGTTCTGGAACGCTCCACGTACACTTGAAAGCGGATTTTGTCCAATAGAGACGAGTTGATGTGATTGACCCTCACCAAGTCTTCGATYCTTTTAAACGGACCGTTTTCTAACCTGTATTCTACTATGTTATTCGCTATTTTACCCGTGATGCCACGGATGCTCATGAGCTGCGCCGGTGTGGCGGTATTAATGTTCATACCTGTGCATGACAGGTGGGGCTCGAAGTCTTTACGCAGAGACGACGGCGAGTGTTGGGACGAACTCGTCCTGCTCGAGACGCATATTTCCAGTCTGATGATCTCCAGTTTGCCGGCACCAATTCCGCTCACGAGAGCCAAATCTTCTACCTTTTTAAACCCCGCAATGCAGTCCCGATACTGCACGATATTCTGCGCTACCATACGGTTCACTCCCGGTAGAGTCATCAGCTCCTCCTCGGTAGCCGTGTTGATATTCAACCGCTCCTGGTTCACGAGGATGTGGCTGAAGTTGCACGCTGCGCTAAACTTGCGCTTGCTGTTGCTGAAATCCGTCGGGTCTTTGGGGATCGAGCGGTGGCACCCCAAATTCCCACCCATGGCTGCGGCTCAGTTGGCAGTGCAATTCGCCGTGGCTTCGAAGTCTAGAGACCGTGGGTAGACCGGGCAGAGCGGCGAAAGCAGCCGCACCACAGCAGCAGGCGCGCAACGTGGAAAAGTAGCCTACAGTGTGATTGATCGACTATTGCTTAGATACATGCCCTGCATTCAAGACAGTTTTTACTCATTGACAAACATATGAGCCGTAGTATGTTATCGTGTGTTTTCTTTTTCGGGATTAAAATAGATAGAACATATGCACAAAACAGCGGTTCCCTTCGCAAGTCCAATTCTTCAGCTGTCTCTCATTCCCTTGCTGAGTATTCAGGTATATTAAACCGTCCACGGTCAGTTTGCCTAAAGGAACTGTCCAGTGGCGAGTTGATGCTGCAGAGTCGTGTTCGGATTAAACGCCAGCTGGTCTCATCGTCACACCAGGGGGGCGTGGCTCTAACCTGACCGACGAATCTGTTTTTTCTGTCCACGTGTTCTACTCTGAAGATGACTTCAGATCTGATGCAGAGTACATTAAAACACATGCTTCAATCAAAATGGTTACAGTCTAAAGAGAGAAGAGCTGTCAAAATGTTATATCTCTATTCAGGCTAACACATGTAAAACATAGCCTAATAGTTTAAACTAGCCTACTTTCACTTGCATAATTTTTTTTTTATTTTTACAAAAGGATTAATTAACTGTGGAGAGGTATAATCCATTGTATGTGTTATAAGGAATATTACTTAATCAACAGGTTATAAAAAACTTAATCCACATCAAAACCCTAAAATTATATTTTCGATTAAATCTCCTAAACTGTTGGTCTCTGTTTGACACCTCTGAAGCGGGTCAGAAGGTTACACAAGTGGGTACACAGGATTTATTTCAATTAAGTAGGTAGCTTTTTTTCACCTTATCCTCTTTTCTATTTTACTAAAGAAGCAATTAGGAGTATTTCTGTCTGTAACAAAGCCCTTTTGTGGGGAAAAACTCATTCTGATTGGCTGGGCCTAGCTCCCCATTGGGTGGGCCTATGCCCTCCCAGGCCTGATTTGACTGATTTCCTTATATGAACTGTAACTATTTACATTGCCCCCCCCCCCCCATTTGTTTTGTACACTGATGCTACTTGTTGTTTATTATCTATGCATAGTCACTGTACCCCGACCTACATGTACAAATTGCCTCAACTAACCTGTACCCCCGCACACTGACTCGGTACCGGTACCTCCTGTATATAGCCTCGTTATTGTTATTTTAGTGTGTTACTTTTTATTATTTTTTTACTTTAGTTTGTTTGGTAAATATTTTCTTAACTCTTCCTGAACTGCACTGTTGGTTAAGGGCTTGTATAGTAAGCATTTCACGGTAAGGTCGACACATGTTGTATTCGGCGCATGTGACAAAAAAAGTTTGATTTGAACAAAATCTTTGAAATTGTTGTTCATATTTTTGTTCAATATAATATGTGTAACATTACTTTTTACACACAGCCACTTAATAGCCAATAACACTCAAACGTGTCTCCATGTTGTTCACAGTCACAGAGGCCCCTACATGTCCTCAGTTTTGCATTTAAAATAGTGTTACAACACTTCATTTATTTTCAGTCAAATAAATACACAGATATGCGGGCACTGTGCAAGCAGGAATATCATATACATTGGTATTTCAAAGCTTCATATAGCCCACAGCCACCAGGCTCTCTCTCTCTCTAAAATGGAAGTAAATAATCTAGGCACCCATTTTGTCCTTCTCCATTCAAATAGAAATATGCAGACAACAGAACAACCAATGAGAGAGAGGTGCTGAAGATTTATACATAACATGATGCATTGTGGCCAGTTTCAATGTACAGCCAGGCTATGTGATACCATTCTGGCTCTCTACATTACAGTTTTTTTCTCCTCTGATTTGATTAGCATCTAATTTGCATTTTCGATGAGCCAAAATGGGATTATGTTGGATTTTATCTCTAGCGACATAAAGTTGGTGATCGATAAGCTATTGAATATTATAACACTTTCTGAATTACATCTATGTAACAGAGCTGTGCAACAGTTTATTTGATTATTTTGTTTTGTTAGAATGTTAGGAGTCTTAATTAAAAGCAATGTGGACGTTATGTTGTGTGGGTTCAGCATAACAAAGCAGTGGACTTCCCTTTTGGAACTGTGCATGCAGGCTTTTGCTCTAGCCCTGCTCTAAATACACCTGATTCATCAAATCTAGGCCACCCCTGCCCAGGAATCTACCTAGCATAAACCAGGAAGCTGTAGACAGGAAGCTATCTGATCGCCATGCAGCCTATACCAGTGCAGTACCCCCACCAGTACTGATGGGGAAAGCCATGTGTTCCCATCACACCTCTTTATATAGCATCAGAGTGTTTCATGAAATGGCTCAAAGTCAGAACACTTCCACATTCACTTCAACACTGCTCTTATTACGCAATACCAAGGTCAGAATCACTGAGAAAACACCAACAGGTAATACATCTGTATGTCTGCAGATGATAAAACCACAAAACAAGATGTACCAAAACAGTTTGACAATTTTGGACAATCCAAAACAAACAAAGTAAACACAGTCAAAAATAGCTGAGGAGATATAGATATCATACGTGATGAACAAACAGATATCGAGGTGCCATCTTCCTCTGCCAGTAACCCTGTGCTCTGTTCCATGCCACTTCTTTGCCAATATTGACTTACTAATCCTATAGTTGTGGCAGCCAAGGCTCCTGGCCTCAGTTGACCTGCAGAGATAAAACTGGAGGTTGGTCTACAGAGCATGGAGCTGGAGAGTGACCAGAGGACAACCAACATCTTGTCTTCTTAACCCCTAACCAACTTCTCTCAGTTACTCTGATCATATCACCACTAAAACGTACTTGCCCATGTGGACACAYACACGTATACGAAGTGTGTCACAGTTGGCAAGACTGGTGCTAGCACTGCCAAGGCAGTGGGTTCAATTCCCACAGGGATCACATACAAAAAATGTATGCCCTCACCAACTGTAAGTGGCTTTGGATATAGGTATCTAGAACATGTACAGGTATCTAGAACCCTTTGGAGAACCCTTTTTGGTTCCAGGTAGAACCCTTTTGGTTCCATGCAGAACCTTTTACACAGAGGGTTCAAGATGGAACCCAAAAGGAACCCTTTTTTCTGAGAATGTACACACTTAAGCTGCAATACACAGGCAGCACAATTCTGATATCTTTTTTCGTTAATCGGTCTTTAGACCAATCACATCAGATCTTTTCCAGAGTTGATCTGATTGTTCAAAAGACCAATTAGTGAAAAAAATATCAGAATTGGGCTTCTTCTGTAAACGCAGCCAGAGATGCACAAAGACACACAGACACAAACATTGTCTGGTCCAATGATGTAATGGGATTCTGGCTAACAAAAGGCCAATCTCCATGGTGGCAGAGACCACACGTGGTGAAACGATGCAGACACACAGACAGAATAGAATAGAATCTGGTCCCTGATCCCTTAGTGGGTCCAGAGACTAACGTACTGCTGTGCAACCATACTGCATGGCACAACAAGAGAGAGATAAATAGAGAGAGAGTGAGTGTGGCACACCAAGCGAGTGCACTGTGTGTGTTGGCTGGGCTCCCTGCTTGTGCCATCAAACCATTGCAACTTATCCAGAATGCCGCAGTTCGCCTGGGGTTCAACCAAGTTCTCCCATGTCTCCCCGCTCCTCCGCACACTCCACTGGCTTCCAGTCGAAGCTCGCATCCACTACAAGACCATGGTGCTTGCCTACGGAGCCAGCAAGCAGGTAGCCTAGCGGTTAGAGCATTGGACAAGTGACCGAAAGGTTGCAAGATCAAATCCCTGAGCTAACAAGGTAAAAATCTGTCGTTCTGCCCCTGAACAAGGCAGTTAACCCACCGTTCCTAGGCCGTCATTGAAAATAAGAATTTGTTCTTAACTGACTTGCCTAGTTAAATAAAGGTAAAATAACTAAAAAAGAAGAACTGCCCCTTCCTACCTTCAGGCTATGCTCAAACCCTACACCCCAACTGGAGTACTCTGTTCTGCCACATCTCTTGGCCCTCCCACCCTTGAGGGAGGGCAGCTCCCACTCAGCCTTCAAAGCTTGCCCCTGAAGCTAGCACAGCAGAGTCCCTGCCCATCTTCAGAAAACATCCGAGACCCTACCTCTTCAAAGCTTGCCCCTGAAGCTAGCAGAGCACAGTCCCTGTCCATCTTCAGAAAACATCCGAGACCCTACCTCTTCAAAGCTTGTCCCTGAAGCTAGCAGAGCACAGTCCCTGCCCATCTTCAGAAAACATCCGAGACCCTACCTCTTCAAAGAGTATCTTAAATAATCCCACAGCACGCCCCCATGCAAATGTGTGCGTGTACTGCCTGTGTGTGTGGAACAGCAAGTGTGTGTCGCACAGTGTGTGTTTATGTGTTGCCTTGTCCAAGCCATGGGAACACAGAGAAAAGAGCTTAAACTTGCTGACAGCGCAGCAGCAATTCTTCTCCCTCTGTTGTCTGTCTGCTTGGACCCACTCCAGCACACCACACACAGAGCTCTAAAAAAATCAAAGGAGGTCATTGTCAAAACGAGCTATTAAGCAGAACAGACTGTGCAAGCCAAGTCAGGGGACTGCATTTAGCAAGAGCCCCTGTGTTTCACCAGCTATGGAACAGTATTTGGCAAAAAAGGAGGTCTCAGGGGTGATAGACTAGAGAAAGGCACGGAGCGCTGTGGACAGCGAGGGATATCAGTGTTGTACAGTGTTATGTAACAAGATTGGATCCAGTTTCCCATGGACTGGGCAGCAAGAGACTGCTGATGCCAGTGGTTTAGCATTAGTAACCACTCCACTGAGGCATAGAGCTGAATAGGGCACTGTAATTAGTCAGGGATCCTTATACCCAAGTGGACTGATAGAGACTGTCACGGATCCCCCCAGTACTGCTGCTCATTCTGTTCACCAGTTCTGGAGATCGACATCACCGGCCTTCTAGGCTGCACTGAACTGTGTCATTACGCACACCTGGTTCCAATTCCTCACTGATTGTATTTGTATAAATGTGCCCTTTGTTTCCCCATTGGGCTGTCGATTATTGTTCCCATGTCTGTTGGTCGTGTGAGTACCTATGTGTTGTCTCAGCCTGTTTTGTGCGTTGTGTATTACGGGTCCCGTGTCGTTCTACGACGTTTACCCTCGCTCTTTTGTTTGGGTACATCCCAGTGTTTTGTATACGTGTTTGTTTTGAGTGTATTAAAACCCCAGATTATGTATTCCTGCACCTGTCTCCAAATAATTGATACCAACGTGACAGAGACGCATACAGTGTCTAGAGAAAGCCCACAACTGAGGCAGGCCTCAAAGTGACAATACACAGAGATGATAGAAAAGCTGAGGAAGATATCTGCTCCCTAGCAGGTCAATACAGTATATGTGTGATCAAAATGCACTATGCCGAACTGAACTTTTATGCAATTACTTTAAATGGAGTAATTGGCTATTATCCTCAGTTCAATATAAATGATTAAAACCTGGTTTGTAGGGACGTTCATTCTGGACTGCATGGTTCCATGGGTGCTGACTGAGCACAGGGCCAGCAGGATGTGAACCTTGACCTTTGTCCAGTTTGACTTGGCTGGGATGATGTGGTCGACAGACAGACACCAAGGACTAATGCCAACACAGCTTTCTGTGTCAAAGGGAGTCGGTCAACAGTAGACCCAATTTCTATTGGCAGGCTTTTACTGCTTAACTATTACGATCAGCTAATTCCTAGATCACCATTATATCTTTTACAATAATTCACTTTGGTAACGCTTTACTTGACACCCAGTGTCATAACACGTTATAACTGTATCATAATACAAGCATTTCACTTGATTTGATATTTCTACAGCTGACATAACTTGTCATAATATGGTCAACACTGTCATGACACATGTATTTATAGTTGTTGTGACATATGTATATTGCGTTGTTTTATGGCTGGTTTTGACACCTACATAAGTTTCAAAACCTACCACACAAGGTAAAACATTCCATTACACCATAGCCTACTTGTCAGCAGTATGTTTATGTTATATAGCATTTTCTGAAGTTGACCATATTAAATTATCATTGTAATTGTGCACACATTGATGTCAGACATGCAGCTACCTCAATGCTCTGTTTCTGGCGACTGGGATGAATGCAGGAGCACATTTCAGGATTAGGACAAGACACCCTCTTTTTGACTGATGACTGACCATATACGTGATAAGCCTGGGTGGCTTATGTGATTCTGATGGTCATAATGCTTCTTAAGTGTCATAAAGTGCATTTTCTTAGTCCAAGTAAATATGATGAAAAAAACGACAGTAAAAAATGTATTACAACAACAAAGGACTTAAGAAACCAACTTTCAGGGAAAGTTCTTGGCAGGGAAAAAAGTCAAAGTCTTACCAATTATTTGGTCTCAAAATAATCCAAACTGGATGGTTCCGAAGTTTATTTAGATGACCAAGATGATATTTAGATATGAACAAAAGTTATTTTGCATTAACTTTACATTGTTCAGTCAGAAAGTAACAGCAAATACACAACAGAATATACTTTACAGAACAGAGTTATAATCGTCAGGGGTATCAGTTAACTTTTTCTTTGCGGCAGACAATATTGCGAGACAGGGATGTAGGCCATGCATTGGACTGTCTCCACGAATGGTCAGTCAATACAACGCTATGTGGACTGAAACATTGGACCTTTAGACTGGTCTGTTCAGATTGGTCAAGGCACCAATCACCTGGATGACCAGGTAAAGCCCTTGACCAATCAGCAAGTAGAAAGGTGGGCAAACATAGCCGGCTGACAGAGGGGCTATGGCGTGATTCTAGAGTGGCTGGGGCAGTGTGTGTGAGTTCCAAAGGGACCCTTTTTGTTTGAATGAGACGGAAAGAAAAAAGTACAAACAAAAAAAGTTAACTATACTGTGTTCTTTGGACACTGTATTAACTAACCTCCAGACGAGCTTCAATGCCATACTACTCTCCTTCCGTGGCCTCCAACTGCTCTTAAATGCATGCTCAACAGATCGCTGCCCGCCCGTCCAGCATCACCACTCTGGACGGTTCTGGACAATTACAAATACCTAGGTATCTGGTTAGACTGTAAACTCTCCTTCCAGACTCTTCAATCCAAAATTAAATCTAGAATCGGCTGCCTATGTCGCAACAATGCATCCTTCACAAAACTGACCATCCTACCGATCCTCGACTTTGGCGATGTCATTTACAAAATAGCCTCCAACACTCTACTCAGACTGCATCCAATTTGCTATCACAGTGCCATCCGTTTTGTCACCAAAGCCCCATATACTACCCACCACTGACCTGTATGCTCTCGTTGGCTGGCCCTCGCTTCATATTCGTCGCCAAACCCACTGGCTCCAGGTCATCTATAAGTCTTTGCTAGGTAAAGCCCTGCCTTATCTCAGCTCACTGTTCACCATAGCAGCACCCACTCGTAGCACGCGCTCCAGCAAGTATATTTCACTGGTCACCCCCAAAGCCAATTCCTCCTTTGGCTGCCTTTCCTTCCAGTTCTCTGCTGCCAATGACTCAAACGAATTGCAAAAATCACTGAAGCTGGAGACTCATATCTCCCTCACTAACTTTAAGCATCATCTGTCAGAGCAGCTCACAGATCATTGCACCTGTACATAACCCATCCAACTAACTACCTCATCCCCATATTGTTATTTTTTTCTCCTTTGCACCCCAGTATCTCTACTTGCACATCTATCACTCCAGTGTTTAATTGCTAAATTGTAATTACTTCGCCACTACGGCCTATTTATTGCCTTACCTCCCTAATCTTACCTAATTTGCACACACTGTATATAGATTTTTTCTCTTGTGTTATTGACTTTACATTTGTTTATTCCATGTGTAACTGTTGTTTGTTATCTTGGCCATGTCACAATTGTAAATGAGAACTTGTTCTCAACTGGCCTACCTGGTTAAATAAAGGTGAAATTAAAAAAAATACAAAAATAAATAGTAATCTGAACAATGAGAAAAGAAAATAGTCCAAGTCAACTTATTTCAGCTTGTTGGTCAATTTGTATTTGTGCTAACTAAGCACTATATTTCCTCAACCAAGGAATTCCTGTTTGCCACTTACATTAAACGAGAGACTATCTACTTTTACCTTTAGTCTCTTTTACCTGATGTGGGTAAAAGTCAAACATAAATCAGTGCATTTCTCGAGTCAGCAGGATTCAGGTTTGGAGTACACCATGAGATGATCAGGTACTCAAGTCTAAAGAGCAGAATGTTCAAGGACAGAGAAAGTGTGTGATGAGTGATCAAGCATAGCCTGGAAACTCCTGAGATATGACCTATGACTGTATGGCAGGGTTCCCCAACTGGACATAAAAGACTGTTGAAATCAGCTCCAAGTGATTACAACTTTGGAAATCTGTTCAGTATTCTCACGCATAATAGAGATATCACGTTTCAGGTATGACCCAGATGCAGACAGTGTCTAGGAAACAAACATTTATTTCTAATACAGGGGCAGGCAAAAGACAGGTCAAAGGCAGGCAGGGGTCAGTAATCCATAGAAGGTGCAAAGGGTCCAGAACGGCAGGCAGTCTCAGGGTCAGGGCAGGCAGGGGTCAATAATCTAATGAGGTGGGGCAAGGAGACAAAGGGCTGTGAGACATGGGTTTAACTCTGGGCACATGAAAGGTGGGATGTATACGAAGGGTACGGGGCAATAAACCGGGGGGAGAGTTTGCGGGATTCCACCCGGAAGGGCGGACAGCCATACCTTCTGCCCGAGATGATACCGGGGAGCCAGGGTTCGGTGACGATCTGCTTGTCGTCGATACCTGGAGGTGGTCTTGAGGGCTTACCGGGCTCTCCTCCAGATATGACGACAGCGGCGGACAAACATCTGGGCAGAAGGTATGCCGACCTCTTCTTCCTGCTCAGGAAAGAGTAGGGGCTGATACCTCAGTGAACACTCAAAATGTGATAGGCCCGTGGCAGAGCAGGGAAGGATGTTGCTGARGTATTCAACCCACACAAGCTATTGGCTCCAGGTGGTGGGGTTGGCGGAGACCAGGCAGCGCACAGTAGTCTCAAGGTCCTGGTTGGCTTGCTCTGACTGGCCGTTGGACTGGGGGTGGAACCCAGAGGACAGGCTGGCCGACGACCCAATGAGGGTGCAGAACGCCTTCCAGAACCGGGATGAGAACTGAGGACCCCGGTTGGAGACCATGTCAACTGGAAGTCCATGGATCTGGAAGATGTGCTGCACCATGAGATGGGCCATCTCTTTGGCAGAGGGTAGCTTGGGGAGAGGAATGAGGTGAGCGGTTGCCATCAGCCGGGGGAATCCGTGACAAAGTCCAGGGAGATGTGAGACCACGGACGGTGAGGGACAGGCAGAGGTTGGAGGAGACCAGCCAGAGCTTGCCGAGGAGTCTTGTTCTGTGCACAGACCGTGCAAGCGGCGACAAACGCGGAGACGTCAGGAACCATGGTAGGCCACTACAAGTGTTGTCACACAAATGCCAGGGTCCAACGGGAGCCCGGGTGCCAGGAGGAGTGGGCCCACGGACCGCGTCAGGCACGAACATCCGGTTATCTGGACCCCCCCCCCCCYGGTTTGGCTGGGAACCCTGTGCCTCCCGAACCTGCTTCTCTATTCCCCAGCTGAGTTCCGTCGCCAGGCATGAGGTGGGAAGGATGGTCTCAGGTTCTGGGATAGTAGTCGTGGGGCTATAGCACCATGACAGCGCATCCAGCTTGACATTCTTG
Organism: Salvelinus sp. IW2-2015; assembly: GCF_002910315.2. NCBI lineage: Eukaryota > Metazoa > Chordata > Actinopteri > Salmoniformes > Salmonidae > Salvelinus > Salvelinus sp. IW2-2015. Next base: position 9,056,204 of record NC_036869.1, read on the forward strand.
GATCCCGGCCGGTAAGAGAGGGAGAAATTGAACCGGGTGAAGAGTAGGGCCCACCTAGCCTGCCTGGAATTGAGGTGCTTGGCGGTGCGGAGATATTCCAGGTTCTTGTGGTTGGTCCACACAATGAATGCCAGTGCCTCCACTTCTCTATCTTTACTGCGAGAAGCTCCCGATTCCCGACATTGTAGGTCCTCTCTGTGGCGTTGAGGCGCATCTGAAGCATCGGCCTCCACCACGAACTGGCGGGACGGTCAGGATGAAACAAGATGGGAGCTGTTTGAAGCGGTGTTTGAGATCCCGGAACACCTGGTCAGCAGCTGGGGACCACGTGAATGGAACCTTGGGAGAGGTGAGGGCAGACAGGGGGGAAAGCCAGGCGATAAAAGTTRGCGAAACCCAGGAAACGCTGCAGCTGTACTCTGGACATAGTGGATTGGCCCCAGCCTACCGCTCTCACCTTCCCGAGATCCATCTGTACGCTCCCTGCAGCGATGATGTAATCCAGAAAGGGGATGGTGGAGCGATGGAATTCGCACTTCTCTGCTTTTACAAAAAGCTGGTTCTCCAGGAAGTGTTGGAGAACCTGTGGAGATGTAGAGCACGTATTCTTGGGTAGGGCAGGAGAAGATGAGGATGTCATTGAGGTTGGCGAAGACGAATCGTTTCAACATGTCACGGAGAACATCATTAACCAGAGCTTGAAACACAGTAGGGGCGTGGGTAAGGTCAAAAGGCACGACCAGGTACTTGTAGTGGCTGCTGGCCGTGTTGAAGGCAGTCTTCCAGTCGTCCACTTCCCGTATCGGCACCAGGTGGTAGGCGTTCCGTAAGTCCAGCTTGGAGAACACTGTGGCCCCCTGGAGCGGCTCGAAGGCAGAGGAGATGAGAGGTAGCGGGTAGCGGTTCTTCACCGTGATGCCGTTGAGACCTCAGTAGTCGATGGACGGGCACAGGGTTTTGTCCTTCTCCACAAAAAAGAACCCTGCGCCGGCAGGGGAGGCAGAAGGACAGATGAACCCAGCAGCTAGGGAGTCCTCAATGTAGGTCTCCATAGCCTTGGTCTCCGGACCCGACAGAGAGTACAGTCGTCCTCGGGGTGTAGTGGTACCTGGGAGAAGATCAATCCTGCAGTCATAAGGTCGGTGTGGTGGCAGCAAAGAGGCCTGGGCCTTACTGAGCACCTCCCGGAGGTCCTGGTACTCCGCGGGAATGGTGGAGCATACGGCCGACTGTTGTTCCCATATTGCCGTAGCCCAGGCGAGAGCCCTCCCGGACATCAACGTGATGAGGTAGGCTATCTTAGAGCAGTCTGCGGGGAAGGAGGAGGGCTGTAGCTCGATGATGAGTGAATACTGAGCGAGAAACACCCAACAGGTGCCCGACTCTCCATCGAAGCACTCCGGTGAAGGTAAGCGGGGTTCCCGGGAAACGGCGCACTAACAGCTGGGTTACTGAGGGGCTGGGAGGTTACCGTCGTGGTAGGCTGCATAGTAGACAACCCACGGAATTGCTCCAGAAATGTGTTCAATGCTTGGTCGTGGCGTTCGGCCAAGGTCTGGAACCCCTCCATAAGACCACGAAGCAAACTCCTCGTGCCTTCCAATGGTGGCTCCTTGGGAGGAGATGGCGTTACGGAGAGAGTCCGAGTCTACTGGGTCAGTCATGGCCAGTTCGTACTATCAGGTTTCAGGTATGACCCAGATGCAGACAGTGTCAAAGAAACAAAAGTTTATTTCTAATACAGGGCCAGGCAAACGACAGGTCAAAGGCGGGCAGGGGTCAGTAATCCAGAGAATGTGCAAAGAGTCCAGAACGGCAGGCAGTCTCAGGGTCAGGCAGGCAGGGGTCAATAATCAAGTGAGATGTGGCAAGGTATAGAATGGCAAGCAGGCTCAGGGTCGGGGCAGGCAGAAGTGTCAAAACCAGGAAGGACTAGGAAACAGGAGCAAGAAACAAACAGGAGCAGGGGAACAAACGCTGGTAGATTTCACGAACAAAACGAACTGGCAACAGACAAACAGAGAACACAGGTATAAATACACAGGGGATAATGGGGAAGATGGGCGACACCTGGAGGGGGGTGGAGACGAGCACAAAGACCGGTAATCATATACAAATGTAAGCAAGGTTATAAATAATTTTGTTTTAGTCAAATATATCTGATTGGGTTCTTGTGGTCAATTTACAATCCTACGAATTATTTGTAATTATGTTCTAGCCCCCAGACCATTTGCTCAATAAACAAAATCATCCCATGGCTGAATCTAGTTGATGTTTTTCTAGAGTCAGTAGAAAGGCCTCTTTAGTGTCCTAAGTTTTCATAACTGTGACCTTAATTGCCTACCGTCTGTAAGCTGTTAGTCTTCACGGCCGTTCCACAGGTGCATGTTAATTGTTTATGGTTCTTTGAACAAGCATGGGAAACAGTGTTTAAACACTTTACAATGAAGATCTGTGAAGTTATTTGGATTGTTGCGAATTATCTTCGGAAGTCAGGGTCCTGAAAAAAGGACGTTGCTTTTTTTGCTGAGTTTAGTTGATGATCCCTGCTTTTTGGGATATGACGGAGTCAGTAGTTATTCACTGCCCCCTGCTGGTGAAATATAGCGTGCATCTTGGTGAGAAGGACAATACATTTCAGAAGACAGTTTATGGCTTGTAATTTGACTCGAAGGTGAGCTAAGCCACATCTTCCCACAGTAATTCCCTTCCATTTTAACAAAAACCTTCAATAAAACCACGCTGGGTTGTATCATCACAAGTTTATTACAGGACTATAAAAACAAAAGACAAATAAAAAATAGAGATGCAGGACATGAACAGAGTTAAATGTGATGTTTGGGAAGGGAACCCCACAGTTGTTTATTACAGTCAATATAGACTTGTTTATTTACAGCTATTGGAAATTGTAAGTAAACAACAATAACAACAATAGGGTTGTGTTAACGGGTTGAGTCAACAACCAATCATTCCTCCCCACAGTCTTCTAAAACAGGGTTTCCTAGCCGTGGTCAAGGGGGCCTACTACGTGTCAGCTGGAGTGAAATCCAGTGTGCACAGTAGACCTCCAAGACCAGAATGGGAAACACCTGCAAACAAACATGAAACGAATAATGAACAAATGATTACTGTAGCAGGGCCAATATAATAAAGGACCAAAAATAATAATAAATCAAATGTTCTAACATGCCGTCCATGGCTAGATCATCTAAATTACAAGAGATGGAAGAGCATATCATTTTGGGATCAGGATTACAAAAATAAAAGCGACAACTAAATAACAAAACCGTTATAAAACAAAACGCCTGAGGTGTGTAGCTTGAGGTGAGTAGCTTCCTACTCTGCCGTTTGGTCATTTGGCGTTAAATAGAACACTACAACATAGCAGTGCGAACTGTCTCCAAGGTCATTAACTAGAAAGAGAAAAAGTGAAAGAAAAATAGTTGTGGCATTCTGGGGTATAAAATAAAAAAAATACTTTCTGAAATCATGAAAGAGCTGATACCGGTGTGTTTTGTTTTTCTGTGTGTCACTGAACCACAAAACATGATTGTACAACCATCTAATGTGACCACTTCAGGAAGAAAATACATATATAAATAAAATAAAAAAGAGGGAGAGAGAGAAAAGGAGAAATAGTATAGTGATATAGCATGTTCCAGGACTGAGTCTGTCTGAAAGTGAGTTTGAGTTTAATGGAGGACCCTCTCTCCCCCAGTTAGAACCAACTTCCCCCAGACAGACCACGCTGCTCCGTCACACATACACACAGTAACAGGTTGTTGGTCGACAGGCAAACTGACAGTAGAGGCTGGTAAATTGGCAACTAGTACATTGTTACATGGTGGTCCTCCTGCAATACTTTTAAAATATCTTCTTTTTTTTGTTCTTTTCCAAGGTCCTGTAGGGCGAGAGAGAGAGAGCTATGTTGATTAACTTGTTTGGGATAGGGGACAGCATTTTCACTTTTGGATGAATTGGTGCCCAAATTGAACGGCCTCCTACTCTGTTCCAGATGATAATATATGCATATTATTATTACTATTGGATAGAAAACACTCTGAAGTTTCTAAAACCGTTTGAATTATGTCTGAGAGTATAACAGAACTCATTTGGCAGGCAAACTTCCAAACAGGAAGTGAAAAATCTGAAATGGGTCGATGGTAAAGTCATCGCCTATTCAAATCTCTGTCATTTATGGATCTGTATACACTTCATACGCCTTCCACTAGATGTCAACAGTCAGTAGAACGTTGAATGAAGCCAATAGCATGATGTGGGGCCGGATGAGAGCTATTGGAGTGAATGGTCTGGCAGATTGCCAGTTCCTGGCCATGCACGCTAGGCATGTGATGTCCATGTTTGCCATGAGTTATATAGACATGAAGAAATGCTCCGGTTGGGACGTTATTGGATATATATGATAAAAACATCCTGAAGATTGATTCTCAACTGAGTTTGACCAGTTTATTCGACTTMTAATATCACTTTWTGAAGWTTTCGTTCGACGTTTTCGTTCAATTGCGCAAGTGTTTAGACATGTGTCCTACACATGCTAGCCAAAGTTGCTAATTCGACAGAAGTAATGGACATTATAAAACAAAACAACGATTTATTGTGGAACTAGGATTCCTGGCACTGCATTCTGATGAAAGATCAAAGGTAAGGAAATATTTATGATGTAATTTCGTATTTCTGTTGACTCCAACATGGCGGAGAATGGCTGAGCGCCGTCTCAGATTATTGCATGGTGTGCTTTTTACAAAAGTTTTTTTTATTTTTATCTGACACAGCGGTTGCATTAAGAACCAGTGTATCTTTAATTATATGTAAAACATGTATCTTTCATCAAAGTTTTATGATGAGTATTTCTGTTATTTCACGTGGCTCTCTGTAATTACTCTGGATATTTTGGAGGCATTTCTGAACATGGCGCCAATGTAAACCAAGATTTGTGGCTATAAATATGCACATTATCGAACAAAACATAAATGTATTGTGTAACATGATGTCATATGAGTGTCATCTGATAAAGATGTTCAAAGGTTAGTGATTAATTTTATCTCTATTTGTGGGTTTTGTGAAAGCTGGCTGGATTCACAAGATGTTTATCTTTCATTTGCTGTATTGGACTTGTGAAAGTTAAATATTTCCAAAAAATATATGCCTTTTTTCAGTGGAATGTTGGGGGGGGGGGGTTCCGCTAGCGGAAGAGCCCTGTGCCGTTTTCAGACTTTCAACAGGTGTGTATTGTCTCAAAGGGTGTGTGTGTGTTTTGATCTCTGCCCTTTCCTCCAACCTTTGAAACAAGTCTGTTTCTCAACAAATGGACACTAAGTAATATTCCATCATATTCTATGAAGGTACAGGATGAGTAGAAAAATAAATACTGTATTATACAACACCACAAAAATTGGTTGAATAATTGTTCATGGTTGACTCCATGTAATGCTGTTGTATAGAAATGTATGTATGTGTTGTAGTAGTGTGTTGTACCTGGAGGAGTCTAGTTTCTGTTGCTCCAGCACCCTCTGCTGTGCCTCCCAGTTGTTCTTCTCATCCTCCAGCTGGCGTCTCTTCTCCTCCAGCTCCTTATGCTGGGCCTCCAGATTCTTCTTCATCTGCTCGTGGCGCCGCTGGAGCTGCAGACAGGACACCGGACACAGGACAGTTTGCACCATTTGCATGGCTGGAGTCGTGTGTGTGTGTGTGTGTGTGTGTGTGTGTGTGTGTGTGTGTGTGTATGATGTAATCACAGCTATGACCATATTAAAACATTTCATCATGTCTGCTGCAAAGAGTCAAGAGTTGGTGATGATTTGAAAGCATTCTGCCGTTCCCTAGGTGATTCTAAATCCTAAGAATACATTTACATTTGAATATGATGATATCACAATTAAATAGAGCAACTTCAGTAGAACGTTTTGAATTTAGAATGTTAGGCGCCAATGTTGATTTGGAACTCAGATTGTCCAGGCTGTACCATGGATGGCATCATGGATAGCAGAGATTGAGGGAGACAGCCCGGGTCTCTGGCAGTGTGAGCAGTACTGGACATCCCAGCTCAGACATGTGACCCTTGTCCTTGAACACAGCCAGCACCCGTCTGAGCAGGAGCAGAACCTTCTGGTTGACTGGTACACGGAGGTGAGGAGTATGTTTCTCTTTTACAGAGCGACAGTGAGATAGACCCTGGACAGAATCATGCAGCATGAGAGGAGAAAGGCTTTGGAGTGGGAGGAGTGACCAGCAGTGTCTCTTTTCTGATGAGAAACTGGAAGCCATTCTGAGGGTGTTGGACCTGCAGTGATGGGCTTCCTGTCTGCCTCTAAATCATCCTCTGACAGCTCAAGCCCTCTATGGACTGTACCCATGTTGAATTACTAATGATGCATTTTGTAGTGTTAACTTTAGGTAAGATAAGGCCTATTATCTATATTTCTGTTAATTAAATCAATTTAACCATTCAAAACGGTGGTGCGTCTTTTTAGTGAGATTGCTCTATGGAAAATACACTAATAAACATGGGAACAAACAGAGTATTTTAGTGATTTGATTGAGTGGTGTGAAGGTGTTCTGTTAGGTTCCTGTACCTCTTGCTCAGAGTCTTTGAGCTTCTGGATCTTCTCCTTGACCTTCATCTCAAACACCTGTTCCATTTCCATCTCCATCTTCATCATCTTGGCCACGTGCTCCCTCCTCTCCTCCTCCATCTGGGCCAATGGACTCCTGCAAGGTTGAGGCATGTGCACACACAACATCCATCAGTCTAAAGCCTTGCACCCCAACCCAGAGCAGTCAAACTCAGACTTTGGGCCAGGGTGGAAATTCCTGTCACGATCTCTCTTGCATACACTTATGCCTGGAGAAGGATGAGGAGGAACATGGGAGAGGAAGACCCAGCGATTCAATAGCCATTTCTGTCTGTGTTAGTAAAGCCAAGCCATTGCGTCGCTGAGTTAGTGAACGCCAAGTCACCAACAAGCTCTACTGGTACGGACGCTGAGTGAAGCTCTACTGGTACGGACGCTGAGTGAAGCTCACAAAGAAAGCAAGAGCCCCTTCACAGGACAACAAATACAATTTTCCAGGAAGACTATTGGAGACTATTCAGCCAACAAGTATTCAATGAAGACTGGGCAGTTTGCTAGATTGCCGTAGAATGATATCCATTTCATGACCTGGTAGGGGCCTCTAGCGTCAAATAAAGAACAGCATCTCTATACAACACATATCTGTACGAGGGAAAAACAGAGGAGAGTATAGAAACATAGCTAACAAGGGGTTCTTGAAGAACTGAAATGACACTTACATGCCTTCATTTGTGTCAAATCTAAAAAAAACAGAAACATACACACACTTAGCATGCTGATATTATGATGACCATGCGTTAGAGCGCTATTAGCTAGCTAATGGATGCTGGTGGTTAATGTGATATTACAGTGCATCATTTTAGTGAGGTTCTCTATACTTGGCTGTGAATTAGCAGTGGCTCAGGCTTATGAGACTGTGTTAGATCCAGCCCAGATGCTGGGTTGTGTGTGGATGACTGTTAGTCCCTGTGATCAGAGGAGTGGATTGCGTTAGTGCAGGTCCTCATCTCCTTCCCTTCATCCACACTGTTACAGAAGACCTGGAATGGAGAGAAATGGAAAACAGAACCACATACAAACACCTTTAGTCAACTTTTGGTTAGTACTCACTTGGTCATTGGTCCCTTGTTCTTGTTGTTGTCCACGCCGTTGTATGTGACGGCTGCTAGCTTCCTGCTGCGGTAGTTCTCATAGTGGACATTGTTGGTCACGTCTTTCAAGTCCTGCATGTGAGTTCTGGATCAAAATCAAATTAAAACTTTATTTAGACGAAATGTAAGTTCTGGAACAAGAAGACAGAACCACTGAAATCAAATACAACTTTATTCCAACTAAAATGAACCACAGCAATACACTTTACAGTAAAAAACAATAGTGACATTAAAATCCATTTAAACAGTCAGAGAGAGCAGTGAGGATTGACATTGCACTGAAAACTGGCACCATAATCTCCCTACCATCTGCTGCTGCTCATGCAGCATTTAAACCAGGACACTCAGTGGGGCATGACCATAATGCAGAGGAGAGTGTGTGTGCTGTAACGGTACCTGATGAGCATGTTCCTCAGGATGGTGAAGTCACAGTGCTCTCCATTCTCCACTACAGAGAGAGGGGAGAGAGAGAACGGAGAAAGAGTTAGAGAGAGTACAGTCAGTAGCCACCAGGGGGTGTGGCAGTCACAGGAGAGAGAGCGCGCTAGAGAGCTAGGCTCAGCTCCAGGGAAGACACAATTGGGATATTTTCCTAGAGAGCTGTGGGGAGTAGACAGGGAGGAGTGTATGGGTGTAATACTGTCAGCAGCCACAGGGCGGTGCCAGACACCACATACTCTACCACATACACTAGCTCCTCTGAGGTTTCTGTTTGACTGCTGTAGGGAGTGGATCACAAAGCTGAACAGTGGCCTTGCCCTCTCCCGCCCTCTCTATATTTACACACTTACGTGGTGCCCGAAACATTTTTTAAATTCCAAAACTCCCTCCCCATGGGCGGGTAACATGGAACCACAGAGGTATTCTCTAGTAGTAGTAACCACATTTCATCCTGTCGAGAGCACACAACTCTGTCTAATCCAGAACTACAGCCACACACATAACTCATTACAGATCAAAGACCATCATAGACAGAGATAAAGAGCTGTATCTGAATGGTAGAGTTTAGGGTACAACTGATTTGACCATATACTCATGCAGCGGTAGAAAACAGTGGGGAGCAGAGGGGGGACATGAAGAAGTTATGGGGTTAGAGGGTATTCATGTGTGCGTGTGTGTGATTTGAGCTCTGGGGTGATGACTGCTGGGGTCATGAAGTTAAAGTTCAGAAGAGCTAGCTAAACTTCATAAACATGTCTACTCTACTAAGAACAGTGCTGTAGATTGTAGACTAATTTACAACGATTCTTAACATGAGGTTATATTAAAGAAAAACCAAGGATATGCACGTCCAAGTTGTACCCATCAAGTCAGTTTGAGTGAAGAAGACGAGATGCAGAGAGGCATGAACAAGAGCCGCGTGTTAAAATGGTGAACCTGTCCTCTTTCAAATCAATGCTCTCAATTCATCTCTCCCCGTGAGCTGTTTCATTCCTGCGCGCACATATTTCTTAGTCGGATGCATTCTGGGTTTTTTTAGGTAGTGGAAAAATATTGTATTTGTGCTCCTGCAGCTTCCTTTCATTCTGTCTGTTTGTCTAGCATCAAAGAGAACTGAACACACATATCCTGTTGAGTAGAACACGTCTCATCTACATACAGGACTGCCTGCTCAAAACACACCTCTCCATCTAAAAGGGCCTGTTCTATTGAGTGGAAGTAGAACTAAATAGTTACAAGTTGATACATAGCAACAGTCATACGATCTCAACGCTTGTCATTTTTTTAGACATTAACAAATGTCATGTTCGCTGTATGCAATATGACATAAGTGCTACTCTATTTGTTTAGAACATTCCATGGTCATTATGTCACCAGTAGATAATGCTGAGTATTAGCAGACAGAGTTTTATCACTCAAGACACACACAGGGCCAGAGAAAACATAACAAGTCTATGTTGATAACACAACATACCTCTAAATGTCAACTGTTAGGCAGGAGGCTACTGAACTTAACCTGGTTCTAGTAATCTAATGTTTAGTATAGGAATAGTGTTGCATTTTAATACACTTTTTGCAGCCATGTAAATACTTGTGTCACTTCAACTATGTGAGCTGAAACTAGAAACGTAGATGGGACTCTACGCCGGCTTCGGCTCGGGCTGATTTGAAGGTTTTACTGCTAACCTACAACGCATTACATGGGCTTGCTCCTACCTATCTTTTCGATTTTGTCCTGCCATACATACCTACACGTACGCTACGGTCACAAGACGCAGGCCTCCTTACTGCCCCTAGAATTTCTACACAAACAGCCGGAGGCAGGGCTTTCTCATATAGAGCTACATTTTTATGGAATTGTCTGCCTATCTATGTGAGAGTCTTTATTGAAGACTCATCTCTTCAGTAGGTCCTATGATTGAGTGTAGTCTGGCTCAGGAGTGTGAAGGTGAACGGAAAGGCACTGGAGCAACAAACCGCCCTTGCTGTCTCTGCCTGGCCGGTTCCGCTCTCTCCACTGGGATTCTCTGCCTCAAACACTATTACAGGGGCTGAGTCACTGGCTTACTGGTGCTCTTCCATGCCATCTCTAGGAGGGGTGCGTCACTTGAGTGGGTTGAGTCACTAACGTGATCTTCCTGTCCGGGTAGGCCCCCACGGGTTCATGCCGTGGGGGAGATCTTCGTGGGCTATACTCGGCCTTGTCTCAGGATAGTAAGTTGGTGGTTGAAGATATCCCTCTAGTGGTGTGGGGGCTGTGCTTTGGCAAAATGGGTGGGGTTATATCCTGCCTGTTTGGCCCTGTCCAGGGGTATCGTCGGACGGGGCCACAGTGTCTCCCTCCTGTCTCAACCTCCAGTATTTATGCTGCAATAGTTTGTGTCGGGGGGCTAGAGTCAGTCTGTTATATCTGGAGAATTTCTRCTGTCTTACCCGGTGTCCTGTGTGAATTTAAATCTCTCTCACTCACAGGACCATGCCTCAGGACTACCTGGCCTGACTCCTCCTTGCTGGCCCCAGTCCACCTGGTCGTGCTGCTGCTCCAGTTTCAACTGTTCTGCCTGCGGCTATGGAGCCCTGACCTGTTCACCGGACGTGCTACCTTGTCACAGACCTGCTGTTTTCAACTCTCTAGAGACACCAGGTGCGGTAGAGATACTCTGAAACTGACATTTCCTACTGAGGTGCTGACCTGTTGCACCCTCTACAACCACTGTGATTATTATTATCTATGAACATTTGAACATCTTGGTCATGTTCTGTTATAATCTCCACCRGGCACAGCCAGAAGAGGACTGGCCACCCCTCATAGCCTGGTTCCTCTCTAGGTTTCTTCCTAGGTTCCTGCCTTTCTAGGGAGTTTTTCCTAGCCACCGTGCTTCTACATCTGCATTGCTTGCCATTTGGGGTTTTAGGCTTGGTTTCTGTACAGCACTCTGACGTCAACTGATGTAAGAGGGGCTTTATAAATACATTTGATTGATAGAAATGTGAGCATTTGCATTGAGACACAGAGCAGGCCTAAGGGGCAAAGCAGAACTGTTACTCTAAATCAACATCACCTGCAGATGCACTTCCCCCAACACACACAAACTATAAGCAGAGTGCAGTTTCCCGGATAATGTATTGACCCCATAGTAGGGTGAGATAGCTTGTACTTCTTCCAGACATAAACCTTTCAAATTAAACCCAGAGACACAGTATGTGTAGGACAACCTTGGTGCTAATATTGAATAACACCCAAAGACTGGTGTGTGTGTGTGTGTGTGTCCAGGCCAGTACCTGACTGTGACCTCTGACCCATGACTCCTCACCTTCCGCCACACCCCAGGGGTACTGCCTCCCTCGCACCCGCTTCTCGTTGACCACGATGATGGTGTTGCTACCAACAACAGCCAGGGGTAAGCGATCCTGCAGGAGGGAGGGACAAGTGTTACACAGCTGACACACAACAAACAAAAATAAATGAAAACCTGTTAGACGAGGCTATCTGCACACACACAGTCTGCAGAAGTCAACTTTAGTGTGACCTTCGCTGCAGTGAAGTATATTCACCAGGTTTCCCTTTTTTAAATTAGATGGAAAACTGACTGGAGATAAAGTAGTGTATTGAGATCACACAAGCTCAGTGACAGTTGAGAACAGTGCTTAGTGTGTGTGTACAGTGGCTTGCAAAAGTACTCACCCACCCTTGGCATTTTTCCTATTTTGTTGCCTTACTACCTGGAATTAAAATTGATTTTTTGGGGGTTTGTATAATTTGATTTACACAACATGCCCACCACTTTGAAGATGCAAAATATTTTTTGGGGGGGAAACAAACAAGAAATAAGACGAGAAACAGAAAACTTGAGCGTGCATAACTATTCACCCCCCCCTGGGGTTTGCGCCAGACATAGTGTTTTCCTTGATGACCACTGGGATTTTTGCACATTCTTCAAGGCAAAACTGCTCCAGCTCCTTCAAGTTGGATGGGTTCTGCTGGTGTACAGCAATCTTTAAGTCATACCACAGATTCTCAATTGGATTGAGGTCTGGAATTTGACTAGGCCATTCCAAGACATTTAAATGTATCCCCTTAAACCAGTCGAGTGTTGCTTTATCAGTATGCTTAGGGTCATTGTCCTGCTGGAAGGTGAACCTCCGTCCCAGTCCCAAATCTCTGGAAGACTGAAAAAAGGTTTCCCTCAATTAAGCACCATACATCATTCCTTCCATTCTGACCAGTTTCCCAGTCCCTGCCGATGAAAAATGGATGGTGTTCTTGGGGTGATGAGAGGTGTTGGGTTTGCGCCAGACATAGCGTTTTCCTTGATGACCAAAAAGCTACATTTTAGTCTCATCTGACCAGAGAACCTTCTTCCATATGTTTGGGGAGTCTCCCACATGCCTTTGGCGAAAACCAAACGTGTTTGCTTATTTTTTTTCTTTAAGCAATGGCTTTTTTCTGGCCACTCTTCCGTAAAGCCCAGCTCTGTGGAGTGACCAGTTTAAATATGTCCTATGGACAGATACTCCCAACTCCGCTGTGGAGCTTTGCAGCTCCTTCAGGGTTATCTTTGGTCTCTTTGTTGCCTCTCTGATTAATGCCCTCATTGCCTGGTCTTTGAGTTTTGGTTGGCGGCCCTCTCTTGGCAGGTTTGTTGTGGTGCCATATTCTTAAACATTTTTAATAATGGATTTTAATGGTGCTCCGTTCAAAGTTTCAGATATTTTTTTATAACCCAACCCTGATCTGTACTTCTCCACAACTTTGTCCCTGACCTGTTTGGAGAGCTCCTTGGTCTTCAATGTGGCGCTTGCTTGGTGGTGCCCCTTGCTTGTGTGTTGCAGACTCTGGGGCCATTCGGAACAGGTGTATATATACTGAGATCATGTGACACTTAAATAAAGTCCAGTGTGTAATTTATCTAATTATGTGACTTCTGAAGGTAATTGGTTGCACCAGAACTTATTTAGGAACTTCATAGCAAAGTGGGTGAATACATATGCACGCACCACTTTTCCGAATTTTTTTTTTTTTTGAAACAAGTAATTTTTTTAAAATTTCACTTCATCAATTCGGACTATTTTGTGTACGTCCATTACATGAAATCCAAATAAAAATCCATTTAAATTACAGGATGTAATGCACAAAATAGGAAAAACGCCAAGGGGGATGAATACTTTTGCAGGCACTGTATGTTGTGTGTATATGTTTGTGTGTATTTGCTTGTGTGTATATGATTGCGTGTGTGTGACACAATATAAGTGCAGTGTGTGCTGGACCAGTAGAGGACGTGTGATTGTGTGACCTAATATATACTAATTCTACCTGTATGGCCCTATGGTAGCTAGTTAACTTCTCTGTATATCTCTATGATAGCTAGCTAACTACTCTGTATGGCTCTATGGTCAAAATAAATATCATCTTTAAAATCTTTTTTTTTTTACGGTCGCCAACAAACCAGTCAGTCTCCACGGTCGCCAACGAACCAGTCAGTCTCCACGGTCGCCAACGAACCAGTCAGTCTCCACGGTCGCCAACGAACCAGTCAGTCTCCACGGTCGCCAACGAACAAGTCGTCTCCACGGTCGCCAACGAACCAGTCAGTCTCCTCGGTCGGCCAACGAACCAGTCAGTCTCCTCGGTCGCCAACGAGACCAGTCAGTCTCCACGGTCGGCAACGAACCAGTCAGTCTCCCGGTCGGCAACAAACCAGTCAGTCTCCACGGTCGCCAACAAACCAGTCAGTCTCCACGGTCGCCAACGAACGAGTCAGTCTCCACGGTCGCCAACGAACCAGTCAGTCTCCACGGTCGCCAACGAACCAGTCAGTCTCCACGGTTGCCAACGAACCAGTCCGTCTCTACGGTAGCTAACAAACCAGTCCGTCTCTTGTCAATACTGGGGCTGTTGGGGCCAGCTCAGCCAAAACACTAGTGTTAGATTTATTGGATTTATGTTATGGGGCTGTAAACATGACATATCGCAATCGGGATAAAGATAGTGATGCGTGTTCATGTTTGTTTGTCATGTCAAGTTTTTTTCTCCTATTCAATTCCATATCTTGCATGGAGAATAAAAGCAGTGTGTGTGTGTGTGCGCACGCACTGGGAGAAACCAAACCTTGATCTTCTTGACTATCTTGTTCTCCTCCTCATCGTCAGTTTCTGGGAACTCGTAGATTTTGATTTTGTGCTCTGTGATTTCTCGCATGATCTATAAAGAGATAAGAGGAGGGAGGGAGGAGGGGAAGAAGAGAGGGGAGGGAGAGAGAAGGGGAGGAGAAAAATATAGAAAGGTGAGAGCAATGGGGGTGGAGAAAGAGACAGCGATGAGACAGAGAGAGCTAGAGATGAGACATAGGAGACCAAGAGAGGAGACAGAGCGAGGAGAAGAGACAGAGCGAGGAGAGGAGACAGAGCAAGACAAGTGAGAGAGAGGAGACAGAGAAAAAGTGAGAGACAGATGAGACAGAGATGACAGAGAGAAGGATGAGACAGAGAGAGAGAGACGAGACAGAGATAGATGAGACCGAGAAAATAGATGACAGAGATGAGATAGAGATGAGAGAGAGACGACACAGCGACGAGACCGAGGTGCGAGAGACGAGACCGAGAGAGACAGCGACGAGACCGGAGACAGACAGTGAGACCGAGACAGACAGTGAGACCGAGACAGACAGTGAGACCGAGACGAGACCGCGACGAGACCGCGTGCGAGACCGCGACGAGACAGCGTGCGAGACCGCGACGAGACAGCGTGCGAGACCGCGACGAGACAGCGTGCGAGACCGCGACGAGACAGCTGCGAGACCGCGACGAGACAGCGGTGCGAGACCGCGACGGAGAACAGCGTGCGAGACGCGCGACCGAGACAGCGTGCGAGACGCGACGAGACAGCGTGCGAGACGCGACGAGAACAGCGTGCGGACGCGAGAACAGCGTGCGAGACCGCGACGAGACAGCGTGGCCGAGACCGTGACGAGACACGCGTGCGAGACCGCGACGAGACAGCGTGCGAGACCGCGACGAGACAGCGTGCGAGACCGCGACGAGACAGCGTGCGAGAGACGTGCGAGACGCAGACGTCGAGACAGCGTTGCGAGACAGCGTGCGAGACAGCGTGCGAGACAGCGTGCGAGAACAGCGTGCGGAAGCAGCGTGCGAAGCAGCCGTGCGAGGCAGCGTGCGAGGCCAGCGTGCGAGGCAGCGTGCGAGGCAGCGTGGCGAGGCAGCGTGCGAGGCAGCGTGCGAGGCAGCGTGCGAGGCAGACAGCGACGAGACCGACAGACCAGCGAGACCACGACAGACAGCGGCGAGTCGCCAGCGAGACCACGCCAGCGAGACAGACAGCGGCGAGACAGACAGCGGCGAGACCGAGACAGAGAGGAGAGACAGCGAGCCGAGACAGAGAGGAGAGCCAGCGAGCGAGACAGAGAGGAGAGACAGCGAGCCGAGAGAGGGAGAGACAGCGAGCCGAGACAGAGAGGAGAGACAGAGAGGAGAGACAGAGGAGAGACGAAACGATGATGGAGATGAGTCCTGCTCCCTCTCGCTTTGTCAATCTAGGCCAACGAGTCACAAATATCAATACTCACTCACACTGAAGGGTAAGTCAATACACAGGATGAGGAAACTGTGCTCGCACACACATTCGCTCTGTGCAACAACTGTGCAGCACTTATTTATTGCATGTGTTCTCTCCACAGGAATAGTTTGCATAAACTACTAATCACACACCAAACTGTTGACTTCTGCATTCAGAGAAAGACGTGGGTTTTTTAACAAACCATAAACACACAGGCCACCCATAGAGCACGGTATGTACACAGAGCTAACACACCACACACCTGCTTCTTGAACTGTTGCACTCCTCAGGAGTCATATTGGTGGTCCGTTAGGCGATGAGGGGGATGATGTTCACTTTTTCATGTAACCGCTTCATGAACTCTATATCAAGAGGCTTCAACCTGGAGAGAGAGAAGAGAAAAACTSAGATTGCACAGCTTGGCCGACCTCGGGACTAAAAAACAGCATTTCTTGTTTCCAGAATGAATCTCTCTCTCCATGGCAGCATTGCTGCTGAAACTGCACATCTGGCCGGCCCACAACACACTGTAAATCCACTGAGCAGAACAGGATTCTTCTGTTCTGTCTGCCTGAAAACAGCTCTAATTTAAACAGCCATCACATTGGTATTTCATACAGAGTTACAGACTCCAGACTGTTTGTGAAAGGAGATGCTGGGATATCTAAGCAACGTTGAATCCTGGCACGCAGACAAGAAAAAGTTAAAGGGCATGCCAACAAGTACAAGTCTAGTACAAGTCTGACTTGGCTGGCTGTGGCTAGATTAAACTTTACGTTCACAGAGTTCGCTCAAAAGAACAGAATGAATCATTGCACTTTTGAGAAATGTTTTAGTCTTAATTTTGAAAGATCAGTTTGTGCACACACACACACACACACACTAGGCCTAGATACACACTTTGCTCTCTGCCCTGGTTCTAGCTGTGCTGGTAATGTGCTGTGAGAGTCCCGTGGGGACACAGAGGAGACGACAGATGTTAACTGTGAATAGAGCCATACGGTGCTAGTCCTCTTGGATGACCACAGACTGCTGCCAGCCAGC
Organism: Salvelinus sp. IW2-2015; assembly: GCF_002910315.2. Taxonomy (NCBI): domain Eukaryota; kingdom Metazoa; phylum Chordata; class Actinopteri; order Salmoniformes; family Salmonidae; genus Salvelinus; species Salvelinus sp. IW2-2015. Next base: position 9,073,006 of record NC_036869.1, read on the forward strand.
CAGGCACATGAACAGAACAGAACAAGGACTTGGTCAGAGATAGACACACTTTGGGCCAAGATGGTGAGGGGCACTGACACCCAAATGGAGAGAGCGCTGGCCTGTCAAATGACCCTTTGTTTATGGGGAGCACAGAGCAGCCCAGTGTAGGGATGTAATGTAACAGCAGGGACAGCTGTGTGTTGAGCAGAGCAGAGCACGAACTGGAGCCAAGATACAGAGCGGAAACAGCCTCAAACAAAGTGAACCCAGGAGAGGAAAGATGACATAAATGTTGTCCCAGTGTGCCTCTAAGCAGTTCCAGTAGGGGTTCAGCGTGGGGTCGAGAGTGGGGCGGGCAGCTAGGCCTAATTGAAAACTGACAGCTGTACTCCTCACCAGGGGCAGGAGTGTGGATGACCAGCTAGTAACATGTAAACAGTCTTAGGCACACAGTAGTTGTACTACTGATTTCATCCCATGACCAATACCCCGTCTGCCCTGTTAGGGAACATTCTCAAGAGCTATAGGATCATGCTTAATCTCAAATGAGAGAAGGAAAATACTGGATTCTTAACACTTGAAGAATTATTCACATTTTGAGAAGCGACACAATATCAACTGTGATTCAACACTGAATATCAATGTTGTGTTTCAGAATGGAGACCATACCAGCTGCAGTACCTACCCATGTCCAGAGGGGGTAATGAAGTAGAGGCAGCAGTGCACTCTGTTGTCAGGCATTTGCCGTCTATTGACCCGGGACTCTGAGTTGAGGTAATCCTCAAACTTACTGTCGATGTGATCAATGACTGGCTGCCAGCTATAGGAGAGCAGAGCACAGACATTACTCAATGTCAGGTAACAGTGACTACATTTAATGTAGAATATACACATTCAGATAGAGATATAGGGCAGGTTAGTCAGTCAGTCAGACGTACCAGTTACTGTTGTCGACAGCGTCTCCGAACCCTGGCGTGTCAACGATGGTGAGAAGAAGCTGAACTCCTCCTTCCTTTACCAGCACCTTAGACTGCTCCACCTGAGATTGTAGAGAACACTAAATAAATACAACAAAGACAGCACTGAATCATGGTGAACTTCTAAAAACACCATGACATCAATATCTCCCCATTTATGGTTCATTTGAAGGGTGGGGTTTCCCAAACTCGGTCCTCGGGACCCCAAGGGGTACACATTTTGGTTTTTGCCCTAACACTACACAGCTGATACATTTTTTAAATAATAAAAACTAATCATCAAGCTTAGGGCAAAAAAACTAAAATATGCACCCCTTGGGGTCCAGAGGACCGAGTTTGGGAAACGCTGGAATAGGGACATGTACAAACATGCATTGCATCATAGTGTGTGTATAACTTGCGCTAATAGTGACAGTTTGCAGGATCTCCACCTCAGAGCACTTCTCCTCTGAGGGGATGGGCTCAGACTCAAGGGCTTGGTTAGGAAGTCTGACATAGTCCTTTCATCTTTATCTAGAATGTGTCTGTTCGGAGAAGTTAGCTATACATCAAACTACAAAAGCCCAGGTGAATATTTTTTGAGCATTAACAAATATAAATCACAGATGGCGATACACTTGTGGAGGGTTGCCAGCCAGGCAGAATGAAGATGAATCCAGCAACATGGTCTTAGAAGATCTTTGACCTCAGACTCAGAGCGCGCTCTAGTTATATTTGGCTGCCCACCTGGAGTGTCCAGTACAGGGTGTACAGAGCTGCTTGCAGATTGGCCTCTTAGCTGATCAGAGAGCTTTAAAATCAGCAGGCGATCCAGACCAGCCCTTGTAATTAGCAGATGAGCTTCACTTCAATGATTAAACCAGGAGGAACAGATGAGTGCATGTCGTGTTCCGCTCAGATTGCAATGGAAGCAATCATTGTGCGTGTTAAATGCAGCTCTCTGTACAGTAAAAGCAAGCTCAGTTTTATTAGTTGTACACAGACCACAACATAAAACACTACTATACCTCATGCTTTTACACACACACACGTCACAACCGGATGTACTTTGTGATATAAGCAGCCTTTTGTTTACTTGATGGCATGCTTCATTGACGTAGGAACATTTTGACAAAGCCAGCCCAGCCGGCAGCCCATGGTTTCCCAAAGAGCAGCACTTTTGAGTTTAACCACAGGCAGCTAAACTGAGCCGTCACCTTCCACTTAAACAGAACCACAGAATGCCCGTGGTCTGGGCCTGAGGCAGGGTTATGGCTACTCTCACTCAGCCCACTAGCTGGGCCCTGGCTAAAGGCTTCCTCTCCCCCACACAGCCCCACTGTGGGCAGGCCACCTCTTGACCGGCTAACACAGAGCAACGCCCTGAGAGCTGATTTAGCTAGACCACTGAAATAAAAGAGAAAACAACTAGTGTGTTTTGGTAGGTGATAATCAAGCTGATTTAGGCGAGAGAGAAGGGAGAGCGAGAGAGAGAAAAAAAACGGGGGGAAAAACGGATTCAAAGTCCCCAAAAAATGACCATAAAAAAAAGGAGAGACTGAGGTAATAAAATAGAAAACAAGTGTTTAGTGGGTTAGCATCTATTTCCAGTCAGCTAGTGAAAGGGATCAGTGTTGAACCTAAAGAGGTGTGTCCTGCCAGGCCGCGAGGTCCGTCTGCTTTCTGGGTGGGTGACTCATGTGTCCCAAATGGCATCCTATTCCTTATAGTGCACTACTTGGACCAGGGCCCATAGAGCTCTGGTCAAAAGTAGTGCACTATGTAGGATGCAGACATACGGCTGTTTGAACAGGCCACTGTATCCAGGCCACAACACTAATAATGAAACCATTTAGAACAGCTGGCTGGCTGGCTGGCTAGAAAGAAAGAACACTAAAAGCAGGTGTAACTTTCACTTATTTTCACAGGTATCATCTTATCAGTTCATCTACGTACATTCAACAGTTTGATTTGAAAGACTACATTCACAAGCAGGAAATGGATACTTTAGACAACCATTCTTGACCCTGAAAAATTGCATACTTTTCAAAACCGATGGGTTCTCTTCTGAAGCAAGTTTTGAAAACAAAGATGACATGTCACATGTGTGAACTGATGTGCGTGTGTGTGTGCTCTAGCCACAGAACAGTTTACCTACTAACTGCAGGGAAAACAATGAGGGGAAAATTGCATGGTTGGATTTATATTTATTTATTTATTAAATCTACAGAGTCGTCGGTTGACGAGTCACTCAATCGCCAGCGCTGGAACGCACAGCTTTTTTTAATAGGGCACACACATCCTCATCCATTAACTCTGCTAGAACCATACATTAAAAACAGTAGATGGTGATAGCACTGACGTCATTCACGTATTCCTATGGAAAACTCCCAATGTCGCATGAAGCCAGAAGTATTTGAATTTGAAGCGCGCCATATTGCTGAATGGCACCAACAACAACAAAAAAATGTATAAGGATCATGGTCAATGTAGTCATTCTCATCCTGCCTGAGAGAGTCAACCGGGAGACTCCCGACCCGTGATTGGGCTGTGTCAGCACATGGTCCTGTGTGACAAGAACGTAGTATTCAGAATGGTTTTCTATTTAATAAAATATCTTGATTTGTAACGACATTTTTAATAATTCACAGTGGGGATCAAACTTCATCATAAACTAATTTGAGCCAAAAACCGCAGTCACCGACAAAAATTGTGGGGGTCGTTCTGGCGATCGTGATTTACATAGGCTTTCAAGGGCAGACCAGGGCTTTTGGCAATGCTAGGTTGCTATGCACCAGACAGGACACTGGGGGTAAAAACCCGGCTGTTCATTCCAGCTCACAGTGTGTGTGTGTGTGTGTGTGTGTGTGTGTGTATAATGCTGCCTTTTACTGCCCTACCCTTACATTTACAGGAATCCATCAGACTGCACATTACACTCCTCCTCTCTCTTTACTTGACCTCTAACCCCCTATTCATAGACCTCACCCTGGTCCTTTAAGCACCATCAGAGTAAGACTTTCTCCCTTCTTCCACTCTCTTTTTCCCCTCTCCTCTCTCTCTCTCTCTCTCTCGGTCATACTCACTTTCCCTCCCTCATCTCTTGGCTGTCTTGTTGTAACCAAAACTCAACTGGTTACAGATACATTTGAAGTTGGAAGTTTACATACACCTTAGCCAAATACATTTAAACTCAGTTTCACAATTCCTGACATTTAATCAGAGTAAAAATTCCTTGTCTTAGGTCAGTTAGGATCGCCACTTTATTTTAAGAATGTGAAATGTCAGAATAATAGTAGAGAGAATGATTTATTTCAGCTTTTATTTCTTTCATCACATTCCCAGTGGGTCAGAAGTTTACATACACTCAATTAGTATTTGGTAGCATTGCCTTTAATTTGTTTAACTTGGGTCAAACGTTTCGAGTAGCCTTCCACAAGCTTCCCACAATAAGTTGCGTGAATTTTGGCCCATTCCTCATGACAGAGCTGGTGTCACTGAGTCAGGTTTGTAGGCCTCCTTGCTCGCACATGCTTTTTCAGTTCTGCCCACAAATTTTCTATAAGATAGAGGTCAGGGCATTGTGCTGGCCACTCCAATACCTTGACTTTGTTGTCCTTTAGCCATTTTGCCACAACTTTGGAAGTATGCTTGGGGTCATTGTTCATTTGGAAGACCCATTTACGACCAAGCTTTAACTTCCTGACTGATGTCTTGAGATGTTGATTCAATATATCCACATAATTTTCCTACCTCATGATGCCATCTATTTTGTGAAGTGCACCAGTCCTTCCTGCAGCAAAGCACCCCCACAACATGATGCTGCCACCCCCGTGCTTCACGGTTGGGATGGTGTTCTTTGGCTTCCAAGCCTCCCCTTTTTTCTTCCAAACATAACGATGGTCATTATGACCAAACAGTTCCATTTTTGTTTCATCAGACCAGAGGACATTTCTCCAAAAAGTACAATCTTTGTCCCCATTGTGCAGTTGCAAACCGTAGTCTGACTTTTTTTCTTTCTTGCCGAGCGGCCATTCAGGTTATGTCGATATTGGACTCGTTTTACTGTGGATATAGATACTTTTGTATCCGTTTCCTCCAGCATCTTCACAAGGTCCTTTGCTGTTGTTCTGGGATTGATTTGCACTTTTCGGCACCAAAGTACGTTCATCTCTAGGAGACAAAACACGTCTCCTTCCTGAGCGGTATGACGGCTGCGTGGTCCCATGGTGTTTATACTTGCGTACTATTGTTTGTACAGATGAACATGGTACCTTCATGCGTTTGGAAATTTCTCCCAAGGATGAACCAGACTTGCGAAGGTCTAGAGCGCTCTCTGAGGTCTTGGCTGATTTCTTTTGATTTCCCCATGTCAAGCAGAGGCACTGAGTTTGAAGTTAGGCCTTGAAATACATCCACAGGTATGACTCAAATGATGTCAATTAGCCTATCAGAAGCTTCTAAAGCCATGACATCATTTTCTGGAATTTTCCAAGCTGTTTGAAGGCACAGTCAACTTAGTGTATGTAAACTTCTGACCCACTGGAATAGTGATACAGTGAATGATAAGTGAAATAAATCTGTCTGTAAACAATTGTTGTAGAAATGACTTGTGTCATGCACAAAGTAGATGTCCTAACCGACTTGCCAAAACTATTGTTTGTTAACAAGAAATTTGTGGAGTGGTTGTAAAACGAGTTTTAATGACTCCAACCTAAGTGTATGTAAACTTCCGACTTCAACTGTATCTTCTCAGGAGCCATCAAGGCAAAGATGATTGACAGTGGCATAAATAATTCTTAATATTTTTAAATGGTTTCATTCATGCTATTCAACCGACTGCACCCTTTACAGTGTCATGAATGGCAGGAGCTAGTGTGAGACGTTGAATGAACAAAAACAACAGACATGGACCCCTCCCTGTGTGGCATGAGTTAGTTGGTACTAAACAGTGTAACGGTAGGAGGAGAGGGATCTTCCCTGTGTGTGTGTGTGTGTGTGTGTGTGTGTGTGTGTGTGTGTGTGTGTGTGTGTGTGTGTGTGTCTGACCACAATGACCTCACAGACAGACAGGGAAGAGGAACACTGACCGTTGCCACACTCCTCTCCACTACGGTTGGTTTGCTCAGCTGTGTTACACAAGGACATTGGGCTGACAGACTAAGCACGCTAAGCGCTAGCCTCATCCCATACCCTCTCTATCTGTTCTTAACTAACCGACAGACGCCTACCCTAGCCAGGACCAGATTTGTTTAGCCAACTCCTATGGTCAGTGGCAATGAGCACTGGAGTTGGCTGAACAGGACAAATACACCTGGGACCAGGCTAGTGCTGTCCCTCCAATAACATAATATAGCATAACATAACCCTTATCAGGCTCTAGTCATTCATCCCTCCTCCTCCTCTAGGATAAACAAGCATAGAGTTCCCACTAACTACTCTTTCCTTCTTGGATCCTGACCCTGCCAAGTTTATCACCAAACCTCTGGCATAACGCTCACTATTGGAGCCAAAGGAAGCAGAGAAAACACAGATACACTAATCACGTTTAAACTTTAATAAGTGCTTAAGGGTGTGTAATGCGCAGGTAAACACATTGGCGGATGCTGGGTGAAAACAGAGCAGAGTGCTGTCTGGGCTTAGTGGAGATATAGACTAGTGTTGAGAGGGAACAATTCAAGAGAAATGCTGGAGCTTCTGTGGGTGAAAGCTAGCTACATGGAATACCACACACCCAGGCAGAGGCTGTTTCTATTGGCAGTGAATCATAGAAACGGGATCACTTTCATGCAACTTCAAAAGGGAGGTACAATACAATGTGGGCATCGTTTTTGGAGGGATATTTCTGAAGTCTGAAAATGAGAAGGCACTCCTGCTGCACACCTACTGTAACCTGATGCTGAAGGCCCAGGAGAGGAAGCAGGTCCAACTAAATGGCTAATCATTGATCAGGTGATGACGTCATCATAAGACAGTAAACCACAAGTCTGGCACCTTCAGTACTACTTCTTGTTAGTACTATGACTACTTCCTCTTCTTCAACTGGCATGGCGGCCTTGTCAGTCTCCCTCCGTTCCTCCCTCAAGCTTCAGATCCAGAACCCTTAGTAAGGACTGGGACTTTTACTGCCAGTGCTGCCCCAACAAACAAATAGACAAACAAGGAGAGATTGACTGCATCACAAATTCCAAATAGTCTATTCAATCAGCTAACACAAGGCAAGTTTCTTCACAGTCCCAAAATACAAAACTAAGTCAAACTGAGTATCTATGTGCAATGTTACAAAGCATGGACTGCTGAGAGTTAAGTGTATGAAAGTGTGTATTGTTTTCAATTTAGGGAAAGGGGGATACCTAGTCAGTTGTACAACAATGCATTCAACTGAAAATGTGTCTTCCGCATTTAACCCAACCCCTCTGAATCAGAGATGTGCTCATCTGAAGTCAATGTAATTCTCCGGTTGGAACGTTATTCAAGATTTATGTTAACATTCTAAAGATTGATTCAGTACATCGTTTGACATGTTTCTACGGACTGTTACGGAACTTTTTGACATTGTCAGCTTTTAGTGAATGCGCTTCCTGACGTTGGATTTGTTTACCAAACACGCTAATGAAAATAGCTATTTGGACATAAATGATGGACATTACCGAACCAAACGAACATTTCTTGTGGAAGTGGGAGTCCTGGGAGTGCATTCCGACGAAGATCAGCAAAGTGAAGATTTATAATGCTTTTTATGAGTTTTGTTGACTGCACAATTTGGTGGGTAACTGTATGGCTTGCTTTTGTGGCTGAACGCTGTTCTCAGATTATTGAATATTGTGCTTTTGCCGTAAAGCTTTTTGAAATCTGACACAGCGGTTGCATTAAGAACCAGTGTATCTTTAATTCTATGTAAAACATGTATCTTTCATCAAAGTTTATGATGAGTATTTATGTTATTTGACGTGGCTCTGCAATTTCTCTGGATATTTTGGAGGCATTTCTGACATGCCGCAATGTAAACTGAGGTTTTTGGATTAAATATGAACTTTATCGAACAAGACATATATGTATTGTGTAACATGAAGTCCTATGAGTGTCATCTGATGAGGATCATCAAAGGTTAGTGAATAATTTTATTCTATTGTGCTTTTTGTGACTCCTCTCTTTGGCTGGAAAAATGGCAGAATTTTTCTGTGAGTTGGTGGTGACCTAACATAATAGTTTGTGGTGCTTTCGCTGAAAAGCCTTTTTGAAATCGGACACTTGTGGGATTAACAACAAGATTACCTTTAAAATGGTATAAGATACATGTTTAAGGAATTTTAATTATGAGATTTCTGTTGTTTGAATTTGGTGCCCTGCACTTTCATTGGCTGTTGTCATATCATCCCATTAACGGGATTGCAGCCATAAGAAGTTAACTAGGCAAGTCAGTTAAGAACACATTCTTATTTTCAATGATGGCCTAGGAAAGTGGTTAACTGCCTTGTTCAGGGGCAGAATGACAGATTTTTACCTTGTCAGCTCAGGGATTCAATCTTGCAACCTTACGGTTAACTATCAAAACGCTCTAACCACCTGCCTCACGAGGAGCCCGCCTGTTACGCGAATGCAGTAAGAAGCCAAGGTAAGTTGCTAGCTAGCATTAAACTTATCTTATAAAAAACAATCAATCATAATCACTAGTTATATACACTCACATGGTTGATATATTACTAGTTTATCTACGTGTCCTGCGTTGCATATAATCGATGCAGTGCGCATGTCGAGAAAAAGGACTGTCGTTTGCTCCAAAGTGTACCTAACCATAAACATCAATGCCTTTCTAAAAATCAATACACAGAAGTATATATTTTTAAACCTGCATATTTAGCTAAATAAATCCAGTTTAGCAGGCAATATTAACCAGGTGAAATTGTGTCACTTCTCTTGCGTTCATTGCATGCAGAGTCAGAGTATATGCAACTGTTTGGGCCGCCTGGCTCATTGCGAACTAATTTYCCAGAATTTTACGTAATTATGACATAACATTGAAGGTTGTGCAATGTAACAGGAATATTTAGACTGATGGATGCCACCCGTTAGATAAAATACGGAACGGTTCCGTATTTCACTGAAAGAATAAATGTTTTGTTTTCGAGATGATAGTTTCCGGATTCGACCATATTAATGACCTAAGGCTCGTATTTCTGTGTGTTATTATGTTATAATTAAGTCTATGCTTTGATAGAGCAGTCTGACTGAGCGATGGTGGGCACCACCACGCTCGTAAGCATTCATTCAAACAGCACTTTCGTGCATTTTGCCAGCAGCTCTGCTGTTTATGAATTCAAGCCTATCAACTCCCGAGATTAGGCTGGTGTAACCGATGTGAAATGGCTAGCTAGTTAGCGGGGTGCGCGCTAATAGCGTTTCAAACGTCACTCGCTCTGAGACTTGGAGTAGTTGTTCCCCTTGCTCTGCATGGGTAATGCTGCTTCGAGGGTGGCTGTTGTCGATGTGTTCCTGGTTCGAGCCCAGGTAGCAGCGAGGAGAGGGATGGAAGCTATACTGTTACAGTGGCAATACTAAAGTGCCTATAAGAACGTCCAATAGTCAAAGGTATATGAAATACAAATGGTATAGAGAGAAATAGTCCTATAATAACTACAACCTAAAACTTCTTACCCGGGAATATTGAAGACTCATGTTAAAAGGAACCATCAGCTTTCATATGTTCTCATGTTCTGAGCAAGGAACTTAAACGTTAGCTTTCTTACATGGCACATATTGCACTTTTACTTTCTTCTCCGACACTTTGTTTTTGCATTATTTAAACCAAATTGAACATGTTTCATTATTTATTTGAGGCTAAATTGATTTTATTGATGTATTATATTAAAGTTAAAATAAGTGTTCATTCAGTATTGTTGTAATTGTCATTATTGCAAATAAATAAATAAAAATGGCCGATTAATCGGTATCGGCTTTTTTTGGTCCTCCAATAATCGGTATCGGCGTTGAAAAATCATAAATCGGTCGACCTCTACTCAATACTGCCCCTGCAGCCATAGGAAGTTAATCAACATCCACGTCTTCGGCGACCGGGGAACAGTGGGTTAACTGCCTTGCTAAGGGGCAGAACGACAGATTTGTACCTTGTCAGCTTGGGGATTCGATCCAGCAACCTTGAGGTTACTGGCCCAATGCTCTAACCTGTCGATGAGTTGTCATCGTCTATAATGTTCTGTATTATTTCATGTTTTGTGTTGACCGCAGGAGGATAACGGCTTCGTTAGCAGCAGCTAATGGGGATCCTAACAAAATACTAAAAGTGACTCACCAGCAGACTGAGGATTGCACAGCTATGAAGCAACAGGCTGGCAGAAGTACAGTACATCATCCTGGCAGGCCCTAAAACCTGGCACGACTCAACCACTTTACTAATTTCGGGCCCTCTACAGGCACACCAGGACCAGCCCAATGACATCATGACCATCACTACAGCACTATTAACACATGCATCCTCACCTACCTTAGCCTGGGGGCCAGTCGGTTTCTGCTCTCTTGCCAACTCCTTATGGGATTGTTGGCATGACTGAAAGGCTGACACCCAGGTTACTGCTCCCTGGCATGTACACAACATGACAAACAGTCATCCAAATGACAAATCATATTCCTATTGAGAAACCTTCAAGCCAAGTAGAATATGGGACTAATAATGATCTGTCATCGGATAGGTGTGGTGTCATAATACTATGAGGAACTGTTTGTTTGTGTGTGCATGTGTACACACACACACACACACACACACACACACACACACACACACACGTGTGTCTTCAGAGGCATGTAGGCCAGCTCTGATAAGAGACCCATGTTTTATCACCCGTTCAATCATCACAGGAAACAGTCTGTTTGGAGCGCCCCTCTGTGCTGTGATGCACGTGCATAGCCAATCCAATGGCGTTCACACACACTGCAGGCTGTTTATGGCTTTCAACACCAGGAATTGGCCTGGAGGCCATACTTGACATGAAATGCGATCCAACGACAGACAGAGCTTGTGTGTGTGTGAGTTAGGGAACTCATTCAGGCAGCAGCAAGACAAACAGAATAAACCAAAAGGATGGGACATTTTTGGGAATCCTCTTAACTATACATTAGGCTCATTAAAACAGATAAAGCCAGGTCTCTCAGCAAAACTGACATTTACAAATAGGTGTCTGCAGTGGTGTAGACATGTTGCAAATCAACTATGTGATGTTTCACAGACGTTTGAAAATTCCATATACAGAAACATTTACATTTACATTTAAGTCATTTAGCWGACGCTCTTATCCAGAGCGACTTACAAATTGGTGCATTCACCTTATGATATCCAGTGGAACAACCACTTTACAATAGTGCATCTAACTCTTTTAAGGGGGAGGGGGGGGTTAGGAGGATTACTTTATCCTATCCTAGGTATTCCTTAAAGAGGTGGGGTTTCAGGTGTCTCCGGAAGGTGGTGATATTATCACTGACACATGGCAGTGTCAGTGATAAAACTGGACGGGAGAAGACAAGTATTCCTCAACGTGTGGGCAAATAGAGTAGGAGGGAATATCTATAAAATCACTAATACCATTCATATCCCACTGTCAATACCACTACCACTATACCAGTAGCAAAACACTGGTTTGGACCAGTGTAGGTGAATCAATAATCCTACACTAAAATATAAAATCTCTCAACCATTTCACTGCTTCTCAATGAAAAATGACATTGTGAGTGTGTGTGTGGTCTGGTTGGTTGTAAACTGATTTCCCAGATCCCTAATCAGACTAGACTAATATTTGCTAGAACACACACACACAGTTTAAGTCGGAATTTTACATACACCTTAGCCAAATACATTTAAACTCAGTTTCACAAATCCTGACATTTAATCCTCGTAAAAATGCCCTGTCTTAGGTCAGTTACATCACCACTTTATTTTAAGAATGTGAAATGTCAGAATAATAGTAGAGAGAATGATTTATGTCAGCTTTTATTTCTTTCATCACATTCCCAGTGGGTCAGAAGTTTACATACTAATTGAGTGTATTTGGTAGCATTGCCTTTAAATTCTTTAACTTGGGTCAAACGTTTCAGGTAGCCTTCCACAAGCTTCCCACAATAAGTTGCGTGAATTTTGGCCCATTCCTCCTGACAGAGCTGGTGTCACTGAGTCAGGTTTGTAGGCCTCCTTGCTCGCACATGCTTTTTCAGTTCTGCCCACAAATTTTCTACAGGATTGAAGTCAGTGCTTTGTGATGGCCACTTCAATACCTCGACTTTGATGTCCTTAAGCCATTCTGCCACAACTTTGGAAGTATGCTTGAGGTCATTGTCCATTTGGAAGACACATTTGCGACCAAGCTTTAACTTCCTGGCTGATGTCTTGAGATGTTGCTTCAATATATCCACAATTTCCCTACCTCATGATGCCATCTATTTTGTGAAGTGCACCAGACTTGTGGAGGTCTACAATTTTTTTTCTGAGGTCTTGGCTGATTTCTTTTGATTTTCCCATGATGTCAAGCAAAGAGGCACTGAGTTTGAAGGTAGGCCTTGAAATGCATCCACAGGTCCACCTCCAATTGACTCAAATTATGTCAATTAGCCTATCAGAAGCTTCTAAAGCCATGACATCATTTTCGGGAATGTTCCAAGCTGTTTAAAGGCACAGTCAACTTAGTGTATGTAAACTTCTGACCCACTGAAATTGTGATACAGTGAAATAATCTGTCTGTAAACAATTGTTAGAAAAATGACTTGTGTCATGCACAAAGTAGATGTGCTAACCGACTTGCCAAAACTATAGTTTGTTAACAAGAAATTTGTGGAGTGGTTGAAAAACGAGTTAAGGATTCCAACCTAAGTGTATGTAAACTTCCGACGTCAACTGTATATATAAAATTGTTTGCTTTCTTTGACATTCAGAGGCTGAGCTACAACCTAAAAAAGAGAGACTTTGCTTGGGAAGTTAACTGTCACTATCAATTGACTAAGCTATTCACTTTCTGTACAATAGAAGATGTTTAAACCCAGACAGCTTTAAGAGAAACACTTGTGACCTTCTCTCGTTGGGTTAAACCACAGAAGAATAGTAGCCAGCAGTTAAATCTTACATTTTTTCTGCATTGGTAGGCCTACTCTGTCTGGGGTGGAAAGGTAGGGGACAGTTTCGTTGCAAACAAGGCACACTAATTTGGCATTGGAGAAATATGGTCAGTCCCTGGATGGGAGACCAGATGCTGCTGGAAGTGGTGTTGGCGGTCCAGTAGGAGGCACCCTTTCCTCTGGTCTAAAACAAAATATCCCAATGCAGTGATTGGGGACATTGCCTTGTGTAGGGTGCTGTCTTTCGGATGGGACATTAAACGGGTGTCCTGACTCTCTGTGGTCACTAAAGATCCCATGGCAATTGTCGTAAGAGTAGGGGTGTTAACCCCGTTGTCTTGGCTAAATTCCCAATCTGGCCCTCATACCATCATTGCCACCTAATCATCCCCAGTTTACAATTGGCTCATTCATCCCCCCTCTCCCCTGTAACTATTCCCCAGGTCATTGCTGTAAATGAAAATGGTGTTCCCAGTCAACTTACCGGGTGAAATAAGACAGACCCATCTTTGTTAATTCTTGGCCTGTAATTCCAGTAATGTGTGTGGTATTAAAAAAGATTCTGCTAATATGTAAAATGACATAGAATTGCATGAAATGTTTTTAAAAAGGCAATTTCTCAGACCTGCAAATACAATGATAGCGCAAAGGGCTGAATCTATCAAAATTCCTGCGTTGCCATGTAATGCTTAGAAAATMAAAAACTGTTTCTAAAACAGCATATCTAAGGCTCTGATCTGTCCAATAAGTGATGGGAAACGGTCGACATATTCTCTGCTATCCACTTTGTTTAATTATTATTTTGTGTATAGGGCATGGTTTTTATTTATTATTTAACCTTTAATAAACTAGGCAAGTCAGTTAAGAACAAATTCTTATTCACAATGACGGCCTACTCCGGCCAAACCACGATGACGCTGGGCCAACTGGGGAGTCCCATAGGGCAGCGCGCAATCATGGTCGGATGTGACATAGCCTGGATTCTAACCAGGTACTATAGTGACGCCTCTTGCACTGAGATGCAGTGTCTTAAACCGCTGCGCCGCTCGGGAGCAGGCAGGGTCAATGGTATTGTTTTTTATTTAAAAAAAATGTAAGCTTTCACGGAGGGTTTAGGTAAAATATATTTTGTTGGGCCTCCCGGGTGGCGCAGTGGTCTAGGGCACTGCATCGCAGCGCTAGCTGTGCCACCAGAGTCTCTGGGTTCGCGCCCAGGCTCTGTCGCAGCCGGCCGCGACCGGGAGGTCCGTGGGGCGACGCACAATTGGCCTAGCGTCGTCCGGGTTAGTGAGGGTTTGGCCGGTAGGGATATSCTTGTCTCATCGCGCTCCAGCGACTCCTGTGGCGGGCCGGGCGCAGTGTGCGCCAACCAAGGGGGGCGGGTGCACAGTATTTCCTCCGACACATTGGTGCGGCTGCCTTCCGGGTTGGAGGCGCGCTGTGTTAAGAAGCAGTGCGGCTTGGTTGGGTTGTGCTTCGGAGGACGCATGGCTTTCGACCTTCGTCTCTCCCGAGCCCGTACGGGAGTTGTAGCGATGAGACAAGATAGTAATTACTAGCGATTGGATACCACGAAAATTGGGGAGAAAAGGGGGTAAAAATTTATTTGAAAAAAAAAAWWTATATATATATTTTGTTGAAGGGAAGGCCCTTATTATAAATAATGTTCACTCCCTTAGCGAGCGCAACTAATTTCCCCTAACCTGAGCATCATCTTCTGTCTCAGTAGTCAGTACTATTCCACCAACAGAGAGGAGGAACATGACTCCAGTTATAATGAAATGTACTAGTTCTTTCCAGCAAAAACTCCCTGTTGCTATTTGTTATGCACACCATTCGTTTTCCCAGTCGATGAGTCAGTCGCCACCCCCTGATATTCTGTATGGTTACAGAGCCCCATCTCTTTCCAGTCAGTCATTCCTCCTAGTCTAAGTAGATGAACTGGTTGTAGGCCTTGTTATTCAGACAGATGACAGGGCAGCGGTGGTAGCAAGTTATGAGTAGATACCACCCTGTCGGAGTGTAACAGGTTATGAGTGGCCAAGCCTGAAGCGTGTCAGAGAGCAGGTATGAAGTGGAGGGAGGGCCAGGGCTGTGACATCAACGACCCAAAACACAGAAAGGGCTGGGTGGGAGCTGGCTGGGGCACATCAGATAATTTACCAGAGAAGAGCAGGCCGTTTATGGCCAAAAGAGGAACTAATGGGTAAGTCAGACAGGATGGAGACACGTTACCTAGTTACCACCCTGCACTTAAAGCAACAGAAAGGGGAAACAGCTTTTTTAATGTGGCGAGCTGAAATATTTATCTTCTTTGGGAAAAGAACAGTCATTTCCTTTTAGAGGGAGAGACGGTATCTACTAATCTGTTACAAAAGGGACACAAGTATGTTTTCTCCTAGAGACAAACACAAGTAGGGTGTTGAAAATGAGTTGAAGCTATGGTGCAACATATAATGAATAGTTTATTTGTTGTGTTTCTATCTGTTCCCATTCAAATATACCATGAATAAATCAAATAGATAMGGCATCTTAGTGTTTACCTGTACAGTCTTCTTGATTCTGTGGGAGGGACCAGGGTATTCAGGGGAATACAAGTCTGTCAGGAAGAGGGAGTTGATCAGTGTAGACTTCCCCAAACCTGATTCACCTAAAGAAGGGGGAGGGGGGAGAAAGAAAAGAGAGGGGTAGAAAGATTACATTTCAAGAGGTGTATTTCACACCGTTTTTCTAATCCTTGTTTACACCAGACCGAGTGGCAACATGACACCAATCTCCAGATGCCCTCCCAATGTTTAGAATTCTTTAAATGTTTCACATTAAAACTTTTTTCAACAGGAAATAAATCCATTTGAGCTGCCTCAAGTGATGTAACAAGCATTAAGTCAAGTTTTATTATTAGTCATATGTGAAGGATACACATGGTATACACCATCCAACGAAATGCTTACTTGCAGGTTCCTTCTTGATGCAACAATAAGAAATAAAAGATAATACAAACAAAGTAAATGGCTCAGTAGAATAGAATAAACATTTTATCATAAGTATTATACAGGAAGGCACGATTTATATTCCAATATTTACACTTGTAAATTGTGCAGTGTTTAAATGTAATATGCGATGGAGAGAAGGAGAGAGACAGGCGAGGGAGGGCGGGAGGGCTGAATATCTTTCCTCCCAGTCAAATTATTTTCCTGTCTGCATTTCAGGAATCTAATCAGGGATTCTTCTGATGAGGGAAGCCTGGGGACGGCAAAGTAATCATACTGTTACAGTGACTAAGTCTAACCACAAAAGATTTAGGGAATTTGTCTTGGATACAATAACGGTTCAACTTCATTTTGTGTCTCCCTTTCCAAGATGCTGTATATTGAGACTATATACAACCTTTTTCCATGATATTAATTGACAGTGTATTTCAATGAACATTCCCAAATATTCGTTCCATAGTACTCTCATTCAATAATATGCTCTGGAATTTGTATATGGGCTACATTTTCCTTCAACGTCTTTGTCAGATTTTCAGAGAACAATCCCAGGTCCCTCCTTATGTCTGGGTAACCCAACGCCATCAACAGTATACATAGCAACGGTTGGCATGGGGACAGGGGCAATGAGAGCGGCTGAACAATGGGAGCTGTGTGATGAAGGGGGCGGGTCTGGAGTCACATGCTGGGCTGGCACAGGACCGCATCACACTGCTGCTGCGTGCACCAACCGTGCTGCCCCTGCCCTGCGTTTTTCCTGACCTTTAGAAGAGTGGTTAGGCCCAGCGTCCAACAACAACTCACTACTGCCAATTAACTAGCTACTTAACACTTGTGTGCAGGGAAAGAGAGTGAGAGCGAGAAAGAGGCAGAGATGGAGAGAGCAATAGAGACACCACACAAAGGAGAGCACTCTTTCGCTCTCCATCCCTCAAAGAAGCTTGCTCAACGCACTCTTTCACATGGTAAATGTTTTCTGCAAGGGCTACAGCCACACTGACCTCACAATAACATAACTGTTTTAGCGGTTGGGCTGTTGAGGAACAACGTGGATATGATCATCTATGTGGATATTTCTTCAGGACGGAAGTCAGGATTTAGGGCCTACTCCCCTCACAGAGCTGGCTGGAGAATGATGGAAGGTGGGGAGGGGACGTGTTGCGGTCTTGTGAAAACAGCGGGCTGAAATACGCCTGTCTTGAAAATGTCAGCTTGCATTAGGGAAACCATAAGCTGACAGAATGGCAGACCCAAGCGGATTCAGCCTTCAGTGTCTGTGAAGCTGGTCCAATACAGATTCAGATCCAGCAGCATTGATGGGCAGAGAGAATGGAAGCTTAGCTCTATGGCCACATAGAAGACAGGAGCCAGAACACGACACATCTCTCTGGGTGGGAGGATAGAGTGAGGGATAGAGAGAAGGAAGGGAACGGATGGAACAAAGAGGGGGATGGCGGGATTGTCAGAGAGCAAGTTGTCTATTCAGACTTCAGAGCTGGGTCTGCTTGTTTTCTGAGGAGAGAGAGGGAGGGAGTGATAAATGAAGAAAGGATGGGAAAGAGGGTGGGGGGGGGGGAAATCAAAGCTGATAAAGCTATTCAGAGCTTGAGTTGCAGAATTTGTTTGCGAGTAGCCCCAGAGAAAGGCCTCTCTAAATCCCTATGGCCATGGACATGAGAATTGAATCCCCCCTCTGATAACCAGGTGGTGAATCGCATCTCTGCATGTCTGGCAGACATATCAGTGTGGATGACGATCACCACCTCAAGCTGAACCTCGGCAAGACGGAGCTGCTCTTCCTCCCGGGAAGGACTGCCCGTTCCATGCATGCGCATCACGGTGACAACTCCATTGTGTCCTCCTCCCAGAGTGCTAAGAACCTTGGCGTGATCCTGGACAACACCCTGTCGTTCTCAACTAACATCAACGGTGACCCGTTCCTGTAGGTTCATTCCCATCGCAGAGTACGACCCTGCCTCACGCAGGAAGCGGCGCAGGTCCTAATCCAGGCACTTGTCATCTCCCGTCTGGATTACTGCAACTCGCTGTTGGCTGGGCTCCCTGCCTGTCCATAAACCCCTACAACTCATCCAGAACGCCGCAGCCCGTCTGGTGTTCAACTTTCCCAAGTTCTCTCACGTCACCCCGCTCCTCCGCTCTCTCCACTGGCTTCCAGTTGAAGCTCGCATCCGCTACAAGACCATGGTGCTTGCCTACGGAGCTGTGAGGGAACGGCACCTCCGTACCTTCAGGCTCTGATCAGCCCTACACCCAAACAAGGGCACTGCGTTCATCCACCTCTGGCCTGCTCGCCTCCCTACTCTGAGGAAGTACAGTTCCCGCTCAGCCCAGTCAAAACTGTTCGCTGCTCTGGCACCCCAATGGTGGACAAACTCCCTCACGACGCCAGGTCAGCGGAGTCAATCACCACCTTCCGGAGACACCTGAAACCCCACCTCTTTAAGGAATACCTAGGATAGGATAAAGTAATCCTTCTAACCCCCCCCCCTTAAAAGAGTTAGATGCACTATTGTAAAGTGGTTGTTCCACTGGATATCATAAGGTGAATGCACCAATTTGTAAGTCGCTCTGGATAAGAGCGTCTGCTAAATGACTTAAATGTAAATGTAATTGGGATTTCCCTACACTGGGCTATAGCTGGGGCATGGGAAGGGATCTCCCTGCAATGGGATGGGATCATCTGCAGTGGTCTGATGACAGGGAAAACCGGAGAGCAGTTAGCATGGATGCTACTGTTGTAGCCTAACCCCAACTCAAAATGTGTCATCGTTTGAAAACCAGTCAATTGATTATCTATCTACAAAGGGCAATGGAATAGACTTAGCCTTGAAGCACTGCAGTGTGTGTAACGATGTGACAGCGATGACACATTAACAGCATTAGGTGAAGCCTCTGATTGTACAGCTAGAACWGGATGCTATGCTGGTTTATGTGACCTGGACCTAGAAATTAGCATTCAAGTGCCACCAGACCAGAGCATGACCATGGCCCTGGCCCCCCTCTCAGTGCAGCCCTGCCTGGCCCATCCCCGCCAGTGGCACTCCTTGGTCAGCAACCAACCCAGCCAGCAGCACACTTCCTTTAAAGGAAATTTCCAGCAGCTGTGTCAACCATGGAGGCTTATTCAGAGGAACTTCACCCTGCTCTGCATGCATGGAGAGAGGAGCTTCCTGGGGCGGGGGAAGCAGGAAAACATTTGGATTGCAGAGAGGGAGAGGAGACAGTTTGTTAGTTCATTTGACGGCGCTGCCTTCTACTGCAGTGACACGGGACAGAAAATACACTGACTGCTGAAATGAAAAGTGCTTCTGTTCAGAAACTGGCTGAGGTAACCCTGCTTTCACTGTATTTAACGTTCAGGTAAAGTATGTCTCAGATGATTGCGCGTGAGTGTGTGTGTGTGTTGAAAAAGGGGATTTTCCCTTCAAATAGGGAACAGGAAAAAAGACGATAAAACTTTATAAGTCTGGCTAGCTCTWTAAATATCTTCTGGCAAACCCATCAATTTCCTTTAACGAGTCAGCGTGCAAGTCAAATCCTACTTGTTTGTCGGGGACATAGTTTCCAGAGAAGATAAATACTAAAATGAATTAAAAAGTGTGTCAGCGAAGGGCAACCACAATGAGCTGAACTACGGCTGCCTGCGGTGCAGTAGCCATTCTGGCCAAGATCAAACATTGTAAATCATTAGCAAATATTGACTTTTACCGATGGATGCAAACATCTGACTGCTGTGGCCCACTTTCACTGACTTGGGCTGCTGACAATCAGTTCTGCCCAAGAGAGCCTAAAGCATGCTTGCTTTCCAGTCAAAACAGTTCACACATATATTATGTCAATTTCGTGACGTTTTTGTTCATTTTAGTGTTCGTCAGTTTTTTGGGGGGCTGTTCGTGCACACAACTTTTTCACTTGAGGCAAGTCGAAGTTCGGTAGGCGAAATCTATGCCTCTTCGTTGGTGATTGGTCAATAGTACTACTCCTAGGAGTAGGAACTATGGACGGGACTCTTCAATGAAATGCTTGTTGTCATTCAACGAGAGACTGGTTTTCATGCGCTTTTTTCCACTTGAGAAATACTGCAACAAACATCTGATGTAAAATTGCTCAACTAAGACCTCCCCTAAAAAAGTTCAAATTTAATTACAGATTATCTTCTTTTACCCCCTTTTCTCCCAAATTTCGTGATGTCCAATTGGTAGTTACAGTCTTGTCTCATCGCTGCAACTCCCATATGGACTTGGGAGAGGCGAAGGTCAAGAGCCATGCATCCTCCGAAACACGATCCTGCCAAGCCGCACTGCTTCTTGACACACTGCTCGCTTAACCCGGAAGCCAGCCGCACCAATGTGTGGGCGGAAACACTGTCCAGCTGGCGACCGAAGTCAGCTTGCAGGCACCACAAGGAGTCGCTAGAGTGTAATGGGACGAGGAAATCCCAGCCGGCCAAACCCTCCCCTAAACCCAGACGACGCAGGGCCAATTGTGCACCACCACACGGGTCTCCCGGTCATGGCCAGCTGTGACACAGCCTTGGATTCAACCCTGGGCTGTAGTGCCTTAGACCGCTGCGCCACTTGGGAGGCCTAATTACAGATTTCCTGATTTATCTTTGATTCATTTTTAATATTTTGAGGAAGTGTATACTGGCCGTTGTTAATACGGCATCTCAAGAGGGACAAAAAGTACGATTGCCGCTTTTCTCATTTTTCAAGCAAGAGGTCTTTTAAAGAAGTATGCGAGACGTTCGCGTCATCTTGCAGAGTTCTGCTAGGAGCAAATTAAACCTAGTATATGGGCACCTTTAAAATACTTTGGCACACTTCCCATTGCAACCAGGGCCATTACATGAGTTCTCTGGTAATTAAGAAAAAACACAGAGCGAAACACACCCCACATAGCAGCAGAGTAAACAACATGCACTACTATCAGACAATGCATCTCCTACAGCATGACATGAGCTCAGCTTCAATTACCCTGCCATTCTAATTACATGCTCCAGACAAAATTGAACCTATAACTGCCTTTTTCCTGCGAGCGCAGCAGAGGGGAAATTCCAGGGAGAGACCACTTGAATGCTTCTCAACTCTACTCAGACTGACAGCAGTGGGTCTGGAATAACAGGCAGGCATTCCCCCTCTTCTCCTCCTCCCTCGTTATTTCTCTTGCTCCCACTCTCCTGGCCCTGGGGCAGGTGGGCATGGGTTGACTCGACAGCCCGCCGCCAACCACAGGGACAGAATATGACCTCACTAGGGTGTTCACAGCCATTTCCTGTACAACCAAGTTTGGTACAGTGCCTTCAGAAAGTATTCATACCCCTTGACTTATTCCACATTTTGTGGTGTTACAGCCCAAATTCAAAATGGATGACATTGCTTTTCTTTTTTTCCACCCACCTACACACAATACCCCATAATGACAACATGAAAACATGTTTTTAGAAATGTGTGCAAATTTATTGAAAATTAAATGGAGAAATCTTATTCAAACCCCTCAGTGAATAAATGTTAGAGTCACCTTTGGCAAGAATTACAGCTGTGAGTCTTACAGGGTAAGTCTAAGAGCTTTACACACCTGGATTGTAGAATATTTGCACATTATTCAATTTTCAAGTTCTGTCAAGTTGATTGTTGATCATTGCTAGACAGCCATTTTCAAGTCTGGCCATTGATTGTCAAGCCGATTTCAGTCAAAACTGTACAACATTCAATGTKGTCTTGGTAAGCAACTCCAGCGTATATTTGGCCTTTATGTTATTGTCCAGCTGAAAGGTGAATTTGTCTCCCAGTGTCGGTTGGAAAGCAGACAACCAGGTTTTCCTCGGATTTTGCCTGTGTTTAGCTCTATTGTTTCTTTTTATCCTAAAAAAAACTCCCTAGTCCTTGCCGATGACAAACACACCCATAACATGATGCAGTCACCACCATGCTTGAAAATATGAAGTGTTACTCAGTGATGTGTTGTGTTTGCCCTAAACATAACGCTATCTATTCAGGACATAAGGTTCAGGCATCCTTCTTTTCACTCTGTCATTTAGTTTTCTTTTCCAAATTTTTTGCAGTTTTATTTCAGTGCCTTATTGCAAACAGGCATCCTTTTATGGACTGTCAATTAGGAGGTTAGTATTGTGGAGTAACTACAATGTTTTTGATTCATCATCAGTTTTATCCCATCACAGCAACTCTGTTTTAAAGTCACCATTGGCCTAATGGTGAAATCCCTGAGCGGTTTCCTTCGTTAGGAAGGACGCCTGTATCTTTGTAGTGACTGGGTGTATTGATACACCATCCAAAGTGTAATTAATAACTGCACCATTTTCAAAGGGATATTTAATGTCTTTTTTTTGTCTTTCTTTTTTCCCCTCTTCCAAATAGGTACCATTCTTTGCGAGGCATTGGAAAACCTCCCTGGTCTTTGTGGTAAAATGTGTTTGAAATTCACTGCTCTACTGAGAGAKCTTACAGACAATTGAATATGTGGGGTACAGAGATGAGGTAGTCATTCATACAGTTGAAATCGGAAGTTTACATACACTTAGATTGGAGTCATTAAAACTCGTTTTTCAACCATTCCACAGATTTCTTGTTAACAAACTATAATTTTGGCAAGTCGGTTAGGACATCTACTTTGTGCATGACACAAGTCATCTTTCCAACAATTGTTTACAGACAGATTATTTCACTTAAAATGCAGGGGCAGAAGTTTACATAAACTAAATTGACTGTGCCTTTAAACAGCTTGGAAAATTCCAGAAAATGATGTCATGGCTTTAGAAGCTTCAGATAAATGATGTCAATTAGCTTGAGTCAATAGGAGGTGTACCTGTGGATGTATTTCAAGGCCTACCTTCAAACTCAGTGCCTCTTCGCTTGACATCATGGGAAAATCTAAAGAAATCAGCCAAGATCTCAGAAAAACAATTGTAGACCTCCACAAGATGCTGGAGGAAACAGGTACAAAAGTATCTATATCCACAGTAAAACAAGTCCTATATCGACATAACCTGAAAGGACACTCAGTAAAAACTGCCATAAAAAAGCCAGACTACGGTTTGCAACTGCACATGGGGACAAAGATTGTACTTTTGGAGAAATGTCCTCTGGTCTGATTAAACAAAAATAGAACTGTTTGGCCATAATGACTAGAGGTCGACCGATTAAATCGGAATGGCCGATTAATCGGGGRCGATTTCAAGTTTTCATAACCGTTTTTTTTTGTATTTATTTTCTTTTTTTACACCTTTATTTAATCTTTATTTAACTAGGCAAGTCAGTTAAGAACACATTCTTATTTTCAATGACGGCCTAGGAACGTTCTGCCTCTTTCAAGGGCAGAACGACAGATTTTTTACCTTGTCAGCTCGGGGGATTCAATCTTGCAACCTTACAGTTAACTAGTCCAATGCTCTAACACTGATTACATTGCACTCCACGAGGAGCCTGCCTGTGCCGCGAATGCAGTAAGCTAAGGTAAATTGCTAGCTAGCATTAAACTTATCTTATAAAAAACAATCAATCAATGACTGTCATTGCTCCAATGTGTACTTAACCATAAACATCAATTCCTTTCTTAAAATCAATACACAAGTATATATTTTTAACCCTGCATATTTAGCTAAAAGAAATCCAGGTTAGCAGGCAATATTAAACAGGTGAAATTGTGTCATTTCTCTTGCGTTCATTGCACGCATAGTCATGGTATATGCAACAGTTTGGGCCGCCTGGCTCTTTGCGAACTAATTTGCCAGGATTTTACGTAATTATGACATAACATTGAAGGTTGTGCAATGTAACAGGAATATTTAGACTCATGGATGCCACCCGTTAGATAAAATACGGAACGGAATAAACGTTTTGTTTGAGGTGATAGTTTCCGGATTAGTCAAAGGTATATGGTTTAGAGAGAAATAGTCGACGCGTTATAATTCCTGTAATAACTTGCGGCTGAACTTGAAAGGGTTTCCTTCGTTATTTTACCGTTCATGTCTTCCATAGAGAATGTCTTGATCTACTTCAAATAAGGTCTGTGTTTCGTGCAGGCTTAAACCGCCTCGACGTTTTGATACCCGTGTAAATCTCACTAGGATAAGGTAACGTTTGTCAACATATTTTCATAAATCCACTCTACAAAAAAAATGATCTTCGCTTATATTTAGCCAATATTGATCAGAGTTACCTTGTCCTATGGATATCTACACAGTTATAAAATTGGCAAGGTGGTGTAAGCCTACACGAAACACAGACCTTATTTTAAGTGAATCTAAAAAATATCCTATGGAATAAATGAAGGAACCGCTTTTCAGATTTTGCTACAAGGTGTCATGGGATGCACTTTGGTCGTCAATTCTTACCATGCCCATTATTAAAATAGGATTTCCTGCATATAGAAATGACAGTTTTTGTTTTCAACATTCATCACAGGTAACTTAAACTCTATTTTTATTCAAACAGTTGAGAGTATGTCTCCTAAGCAGACTCTTCAGTATCATTGTCACAGTATCACAGAGCTGTGTGTGTGTGTGTGTATTTATGTATTATATTAAGTTAAAATAAAAGTGTTCATTGTTCATTCAGTATTGTTGCAATTGTCATTATTACAAAAATGTGTGTGTGTGTGTGTGTATGATATATATATCTATAAAAACATACTTTTTTTTATTTTTATAAATCGGCCGATTAATCGGTATCGGCTTTTTTTGTCCTCCAATAATCGGTATCGGTGTTGAAAAATCATAATCGGTCGACCTCTAATAATGACCATTGTTATGTTTGGAGGAAAAAGGGGGAGGCTTGCAGGAAAAAGGGGGAGGCCTGCCACCCCCTGTGGGGGAGGGACTGGAGGGACTGGTGCACTTCACAAAAGATGGAATCATATGGGAGGGAAATTATATGGATATATTGAAGCAACATCAGTCAGGAAGTTAAAGCTTGGTCGCAAATGGGTCTTCCAAATGGACAATGACCCCAAGCATACTTCCAAAGTTGTGGCAGAATGGCTTAAGAACAACAAAGTCAAGGTATTGGAGTGGCCATCATAAAGCACTGACCTCAATCCTATAGAAAAAGCGTGTGCGAGCAAGGAGGCCTATAATAGTTGGGCCATAATTCACCCAACTGATTGTGGGAAGCTTGTGGAAGGCTACTCGAAACGTTTGACCCAAGTTAAACAATTTAAAGGCAATGCTACCAAATACTAATTGAGTGTATGTAAACTTCTGACCCACTGGGAATGTGATGAAAGAAATAAAAGCTGAAATGAATCATTTTCTGCACTATTATTCTGACATTTCACATTCTTAAAATAAAAGTGGTGAGCCTAACTGGCCTAAGACAGGGAATTTTTACTAGGACTAAATGTCAGGAATTGTGAAAAACTGAGTTTAAATGTATTTGGCTACGGTGTATGTAAACTTCCGACTTCAACTGTACATGCAACTTATGTGAGTTGTTCAGCAACTTTTTGCAGGGTTGAACAGGGTTGAATACGTATTGAACAGGGTTGAATACGTATTGACAAGACATTTCAGAATTTATTACATTTGTAAACATTACTAAAAGCATAATTCCAGTGACACACAATCTCAATTTAATCCATTTAAAATTCAGGCTGTAGCAACAAAACGTGGGGGAAAAAATCAGTGGTGTGAATACTTTCTGAAGGCACTGTTCCTCTGGGCAGGACTTATGGAACAGAGAGGACGGAGTGGAGAATGGCAGGGATGTAACGGTGCCTACACCCTGTGTCTCTTTCCCTCCATCCCTCTCTCTCTTCAGATGTTCAGGCTCCAACTCTAGCTGCATGAATGGAATTACAGGAAACCTTCCACCCACAATCCAAAAGGCACATTATACACACACACACACCTCAAACACCACACCTCAAACACTTCGCACACACAGAGACACAAATGTTCAAACACATTCCACAGTATGGGGGAAATAAACCCTGCCTACCCTCCATTGCTCAAGCACATTTGTTTTAAATATGGTTTCTTCAAGTCCCGCTTTACATGCAAGACAAGTTATCCCAACGCAACAGAAAGCATCGCTAATGCATTTTAACAGCCAGCTGCCAGCACTATGGCATGACAACATTCCTGACTGTAAAATTGAACACTGCTGGACTGAACGTCTATGGCCATGTGTAGGCTATATTACATATGCACATACATTTATTACACAGATGTGTACGCGTCTTTCGAACAGAGATGGCACCCTATTCCCCATACTAAACTACTTTTGATCAGCGCTCTATGGACCCCATACTAAACTACATAGGGATTACGGTGCCACTTGGGACACAGACGGAGCCTCTAACAGTCATTTTCATGCATACTTCACTGATCCATACAATAATATGAAAACAGCTTTTTACACAGCAGTAAAATCTCCATCTGTTTTCCCAGATGAATACCGGGTTCTTTTTTCTGTTCTTTTGGGGTCTTACTTGGAAAAGAGGGGAGACGTAAAATAGGATGCAAAGATCTCTACTCACCCACGACCATGAGAGTGAACTCGAAGCCTCTCTTGACAGACTTTCTGTACACTTGGTTTGGGAGATTGGCAAAGCCCACATAACCTTCCAGAAGCTTCTGTTGCTGTAGACCAAAACATCAGTTAATGCTTTTCCCCAACTGTCCGGGCAGGTAACAAGGCTAAACAAAAGTCTGGTTACCAACACTGTTGACTTATTGCTTCAGTAGCTGGGATATCACTTGCCTATAAAAACGGATGACTTGACAGGTTCAGGAAATACATAAAAAAAAAACAGCAACATGGACAATTTGTTGAGTCGAATTCAATCATTCATCAGATAATTTTATTAATATGCCCAATCTAACATTCTTAAACTATACATACACAAAAGTACACCTTCAAATTAGTGGATTTGGCTAATTCAGCCACACCCATTGCTGACAGGTGTATAAAATCGAYCACACAGCCATGCAACCTCCATAGACAAACATTGGCAGTAGAATGGCCTTACTGAAGAGCTCAGAGACTTTCAACATGGCACCGTCATAGGATGACGCCTTTCCAACAAGGCAGTTCGTCAAATTTCTACCCTGCTAGGGCAGCCCTGGTCAACTATAAGTGCTGTTATTGTGAAGTGGAAACGTCTAGAAGCAACAACGGCTCAGCAACGAAGTGGTAGCCCACACAAGCTCACAGAACGGGACCGCCGAGTGCTGAAGGGAGTAGTGCGTAAAAATCGTCTGTCCTCTACAGAGTTCCAAACTGCGTCTGGAAGCAACATCAAACCATTCTTGTGCTGTCGGGAGCTTCATAAAATGGGTTTTCATGGCCGAGCAACCGTACACAAGCCTAAGATAACCATTCACAAAGCTAAGAGTCAGCTGGAGTGGTGTAAAGCTCGCCGCCATTAGACTGGAGCAGTGAAAACACATTCTCTGGAATGATGTATCACGCGTCACCATCTGGCAGTCCGACAGACTAATCTGGGTTTGGCGGATGCCAGGAGAACACCACCTACCCCAATACATAGTGCCAACTGTAAAGTTTGGTGGAGGAGGAATAATGGTCTGGGACTGTTTTTCATGGATCGGGCTAGGCCCCTTAGTTCCAGTGAAGGGACATTTTTACATTTAAGTTATTTTGCAGACACTCTTTTCCAGAGTGACTTACAGTAGCGAGTGAGTGAAAATCTTAACGCTGCAGCATACAATGACAATCTAGACGATTCTGTGCTTCCAACTTTGTGGCAACAGTCTGGGGAAGGCCCTTTCCTGTTTCAGTATGACAATGCCCCTCGTGCAGAAAGCGAGGTCCATACAGAAACGGTTTGTTGAGATCGGTGTGGAAGAACTTGACTGGCCTGCACAGAGCCCTGACCTCACTAATGTGCTTGTGGCTGATTGAAAGCAAGTCGCCGCAGCAATCTTCCAACATCTGGTGGAAAGCCTTCCCAGAAGAGAGGAGGCTGTTAAAAGCAGCAAGTGGGGACCAACTCCATATTAATGCCCATCATTTTGGAAAGAGATGTTCGACAAGCAGGTGTCCACATATACTTTTGTTCATGTTGTGTCTCTTAACATTTTTAAATAAGTAAATGTTATAGCCTAAAAGGTACAGTGGAGTGGCGTTAGGTAATCAGTCACAATAATACTTACAGCTGGTTTGGAGAGTGTGCAGGTCAAGATGGTTGACAATGAGGTGGTGGTGGATGAGAGGAGATGCAGAATGATTCACAGACCACGGTAGACAGGTGGAGCACCAACCATAAAAAAAAAAAAAAAGTGAAATACAGTATATCAGTTAAGACCGGCAAATGAGTCCACCATCCATCTTGTGTCAGAATAACACATTCATGCCTGCGGATAAAAGCCCAGACGCACTCTCAGGTGTCAATCTCACTTTGACGCCATTTCAATGTGCAAGTGCAATCATGAATAAGAGATATGCCTACTTATATAGTAGTCAGAAAGGCATAGCTTGAGGTATAGTTTACCTTGGTAACTTCTAGCCTATACAATATGCCTGATAGGTCTTGCTACTCTATTTTGCCTATAGCACTCAATCAGATCAGCAGATGTGTGGTGGTGGTACACATCATTTTGGTTTGCTTGGTTAATGCTAGTTCCTGTATCTCTTTCACCAAAAATGTAATTTTTGACAAATAACTAAGGGTATAACCATTCTTTTCCCACTCAGTTTCTTCATTCTATTTGAAGGGATGTTACCAATGTTTTATAGGGCTAGGTTATTTGTAGTCAAACCCACGCATAAACGTCTCAGACAGACAGACAGGCACACATACACACTACCGTTCAGAAGTTTGGGGTCACTTAGAAAATGTCRGTGTCTTTGAAAGAAAAGCATATTTTTGTCCATTAAAATAACATCAAATTGATCAGAAATAGAGTGTAGACATTGTTAATGTTGTAAATTACTATTGTAGCTAGAAACGGCTGATTTTTTATGGAGTATTTACATAGGCGTACAGAGTCTCAACGTCAAAGGTGAAAAGGCGACTCCGGGATGCTGGCCTTCTAGGCAGAGTTCTTCTCTTCAGTGTCTGTTCTTTTACCCATCTTAAATATATTTTATTTTTATTGGCCAGTCTGAGATATGGCTTTTTCTTTGCAACTCTGCCTAGAAGGTCAGCATCCCGGAGTCGCCTCTTCACTGTTGACGTTGAGACTGGTGTTTTGCGGGTACAATTTAATGAAGCTGCCAGTTGAGGACTTGTGAGGTGTCTGACTAGTTTGAGAAACAATCTAATGTACTTGTACTCTTGCTCAGTTGTGCACCGAGGCATCCCACTCTTTCTATTCTGGTTAGAGCCAGTTTGCGCTGTTCAGTGAAGGGAGTAAGACACATTGTTGTACGAGATCTTCAGTTTCTTGGCAATTTCTCGCATGGAATAGCCTTCATTTCTCAGAACAAGATTAGACTGACGAGTTTCAGAAGAAAGGTCTTTGTTTCTGGTCATTTTGAGCCTGTAATCAAACCCACAAATCCTGATGCTCCAAAATCTCAACTAGTCTAAAGAAGGTCAGTTTTATTGCTTATTTAAATCAGGACAACAGTTTTCAGTTCTGCTAACATAATTGCAAAAGGTTTTTCTAATGATTAATTAGCCTTTTAAAATGATAAACTTGGATTAGCTAACAACGTGCCATTGGAACACAAGAGTGATGGTTGTTGATAATGGGCCTCTAAACGCTTATGTAGATATTCCATATACATTTCTTTTTACATCAACCCTTTCCAGCTACAATAGACATTTACAACATTAACAATGTCTACACTGTATTTCTGATCAATTTTATGTTATTTTAATGGACAAATTAATGTACTTTTCTTTCAGAAACAAGGACATTTTTAAGTGACCCCAAACTTTTGAACGGTTGTGGATGGATGGATGGATAGATATAGATAGGAGAGTAAAACACGGAGATGAATCACAATTCATGATAGCAGCCATTACTGAAGAGGAGTGGGGGCTCAGAAGCCAAAAAATAACCTATTTACCAACTGTACTGACACAGACAAGTTCAGGCTGAAGCAGTAGGACAGACAATGATGCTTGTTATTCAGCACATCAGAGAGGAAAGCACGGTCAACCTACCTAGCATTCAAATAGCCTAATCCTGCACTCCTACAGCTCACTTCAGAGGCTCAGTTTTGTTGGAGTTACAACTAACTCAAACTTCCTACAGTATTTTAGGTCTGTTTATGGGAGCTGTCATTGGTTAATCCCAGAGTTGAGGTGATGATGCATCCTTCAGTCATTTCACCGGCTGATGTGAAATGAGATCCAATTGGCTACCAGCCCACAGCCGTGAAATCTCATTGGCCGACAGCCCACAGGCGTCTTCACACGGCGTCCAGTGTTGGAGAGACTGACGAATAGCAGATCATCCTGAGTCAGTAGCTAGGCTCCATGTTTCAGTCCTCACACTAACAAAAAGCAATTTCCTACATGTTTCGTCTCTCAAACATCGATGTGTAAAGCCATCAACAACAGGATGGCAAGATTTTGAGCATTCACTCAGGCTATCCCAGACCCAGACAGTTGGGCAAAAATATTGAGATTATTAAGCAGAGGAGCTGTTTTTGCCAGTAAAGCACTGCTCAGAGCAGGAGGCTGTTCATTCCTCTACCGTTTTTCAGCTCATTGGCTAATAAACGACCCACTTCCACAGGAGAGGATCTGCCCCACCTAACCTTCACTCAAGCTCATCGTATTTGAGGGTTATAAGTTGACAGATGTAGCCTACTGTAGCATGACTCACCGCCCAAGCCACTTCCTCCTGTTGTCTGTCTGTCTGCTCTGGAGCAGAAGCGTCTGTCACGTACACAGTACAACTGTCAGTGGTGCCTGTCGCTGATCAGACAAATGGCAACCACTTCAGCACATAGCTGAGACAGCAGCATCATCATCATCATCATTATGTTGATCTCTTTGCTAGCTTGCGCTGAGAAGAGACATGTTTGATGTGCAAGTCAGAACCAATAACAATGAGCCATCCATACTTTTCCGTGAGTCCAAGGGGAGGGTCATAAAAGTTAGCCTCATCTTATGAAAAAAAGGAGTGAAATATAGGCTACATCTACCGCAGCTTCCTGACTCATATAGCAGGCATAAGAGGCTTGTTGACATGTACTAAAGGAAGTCAGGTCTTCTTCAAGGCAACACCCATGATACATTTCCAATACCACTGTCAAGGTTGGAGAGAGAGCTTCCACCTAGGCCAAGGTCACAGAGGGACATGTGGTGTGGTGGACATCTGTGTCTTGGCTGTTCACCTCAACCTTTCATAACAATTGCTTTAACAAAGGCCACTACATACCTCCAGGAAAGCAGCACTGCCTTCTCCTTTAGGCCTCCCCTTCCACCACTCTTCCCCATGCTTTTCAATGCACTGATAGCCTGATACATTATGTTCCCACTCACATTGCTACATGGTCCCTTCAAGCAGAGTAGATTTGTTATTCTTCTTTGCTGGTGGTGGGTAAACTGCCGGAAGAGATGTGGTGGGATTAAGGCCAGTCTGCCTCAGAGAGCCCAAGGTTAGAAAGAGGTGTGTTAATCTAACCCTAAAGCAAGGCCTAGCAGGTTAGCCTAGCACAGTAAACTGACTTTGGCTTGCAAATACTAGAGGATACACAGTAGAGAATGTTGTTCTGTGCTGCTTCAGAAAGTCTGACCCCTCCCATGACCTTTCTGCATCGTCCCAAACACTGGACTTACCGGTGTGTGTGTTTGTGTACAGTTTTTCCTTCCTCTCCATAAGAGTCTGTCTTGCATGCTATAGAGTGTCTTCATAACAGTCCATTTTATTTCTATACTGTAACTTAGGAATAATGTTAAGTCTGTAGGAGTAAGACAGTCCTGATTGGTCTACATGGACGGTTGATCCATTCTCCCTACACTAGTAGAGGGATGGGGGGGATATATACAGTTACATATCAGGATATTATCTTTGACGATATATCGTATTGTTGACAATATGACAATATTATTTTTGTGCTAGTTGTCTGTAACTGCACCAAAACTACAGTATTTTTCCTTCCTAGCTTGTTCTCAGTCTTCTTTTTAAATTGGAGGATCCAATTTGTTTTCAGTACTTTCATTTCTATGACTGATCAAAACTCGTTTTCTCATGGCTCTCTTTTGTCCCTCTACAGCAGACATATGGGGAGCAATATGTTTGGAACATCGAATCGCAATATAGAATGGTGAGGATTGTACTACATATAGTATCAGCACCTAAGTATTATGACAATATTGTGAGGTCCCTCGCAATTCCCAGCCCTACAACCTACAATTTAGCCTCGGTTCATCTGAGGCTAAATTTCAATTCTCACCCCATGAGTGGATACCATATTTCTCACACCAAAACAATGCTTTTACAATCTTTGAGGGGGACTGAACGAATAGGATAGAGGAAGAATACAAAAATGTAGCTTTTATGGGAACCTAAACAAACTGATGTCTGTGTCATCACAGACATCCTGGCATTCCCAGGCCTCGCCATGTGACACACTGACTCACAGACTGGACTCCTATTGTGTCACTGGGGACAATAGGTCATCACACTGAGGAAGGCTTGGCATGTAATGCATCTGTCATGCAATCAATTGGCCTACAACCCAGAAATGCTCAGTTTCCAACCAATTAACATGACAAAAATAATTTTTCCATACTCCTCGTTTAGAAGAGCCTGAGGATTTTTGAGAAAAGAACAAGTCCGATGGAATTTATCCTATGAATAACAAAACACAGGTGTCACTGACACCCCTAGCCCTGACTGACACAAAACTTGTTAGGGAAAGGGGGATACCTAGACAGTTGTACAACTGAATGCCTTGAACTGAAATGTGTCTTCCGCATTTAACCCAACCCCTRTGAATCAGAGAGGTGCAGGGGGCTGACTTAATCGACATCWACGTCTTCGGCGCCTGAGGAACAGTGGGTTAACTGCCTTGCTCAGGGGCAGAATGAAAGATTTGTACCTTGTCAGCTCGGGATTCGATCCAGCAACCTTTCGGTTACTGGCCAAAAGCTCTAACCACTAGGCTACCTTAGCCACAATAATGGAGAGATGACAATTGTTCAATAACAACAGAGAGATATGGTGGGAAACTGCATTTATTTACTCAAGCTAAAGTAATAACATTGCATGCATTCCATAGCGACTAGAGAAAACATTTGAATGGCTAGAGTGACGATCTATGACGGCCTCTACACTCACTGCAAGCCATTCCATGACAGATGCTACAGGTCACATAGAGGAATAACAGAGGCACAGTCACTCAGTCAGAGCATCCACCATGTGAGTACAGTACCACAGTATGAATCCAGTCTCATGTAAAGGACTAGGTTTTCTAAAAAGTAGATACTGCAGTCATCCTACCCCACTCTGAGTAAAACATTTTGTTGATGCTCAATAGAAAGTTTTTGTTTGACATTTTGATAGACACTCAAATGATGTAGGTATCCAACTAGATGTTTGAGGAAGTTTGTAGATTCATAACTTTGCTCAAGGTTTCCCCACACTGACTTTAGCATTGATTAAACCTATTTGAATTAATTAATGATTATTTGACCAACGCTGGCATTTTACATCTGAAACCAAGCTAACATTAGCTACGTCGACTTTTCAGAATAGCAGCCATTCACAGCTAACGTAAACTCACCCCATTCCGTACAAATGTGCGCAACCGCAACATTCAAACGAGGCTACAAAGAAAACTAATGGGACTGTAGCGACTGTGTTGACTTAAAAATCGGTGGTGTGAACTAGGTTTCTATTCAAGCATTGATCGACATGGTAATGGCTCTATAGTATTGGAGAAAAGTTGAAAAAACGGACCCTCCGTTACATCGTGACGTGTCATGTCGTAACGTACAGCACGCATAAAGCAACTATTTCTGTCTTACAATCTCTCTCCACCAGGTGTAGCACTTCTCTCATCGTTTAAAAACAAGAAATGGACAGTGACGGGGTAAGGGGGGGATACCTAGTCATTTTTTGCGACATCATTGCATGCGATCATCATTCTCAAAGCCGCTGTTTACTTCTAAGATAACTTTAGCACCGCCCTAAAAACCCGATTCAAATTCGACACAAACCTTCAAATAGGTATGTAATGACACATTATATAAACTCTTTATAGTGTTTTATTTACATTTTAGAGGCGATAAGGTGATAAGTTGGACAGATCGAGTGAAAAAAAGCAATTTTCCCACACGACCTCTCTCCTTCTCACTATCACGCATTAGTTTCGCTTCCCCACCCYCCATTTTTTTAAAGACCCATTGCCTGCTTGAATTATGCAGAAACGGGCAGCGTTTAGTGCATGTAATTGATCATGTTGGAAAGGGGAGAAATTGTGCTTTACAATGGTATTGACATTACAGTTATTCTGGAAGTATTACGTTTTTGGGGCGCTAAAATTGGGGCAATTGTACGGACCAAGGCGATGTACGAGTTTACGTTAGCAAGCAAACTGCGACGTCAACTATCCAGGCATCACAACCTACTGACTAGCTAGTTAGTGGCAAACGTATTTATAACTAATCTCGTTCTATCTGTACTAGTAGCTAGTAAGCTAACTTAGCTATGTAACGTTAGTTTTGTTAGCTAC
Organism: Salvelinus sp. IW2-2015; assembly: GCF_002910315.2. Taxonomy (NCBI): domain Eukaryota; kingdom Metazoa; phylum Chordata; class Actinopteri; order Salmoniformes; family Salmonidae; genus Salvelinus; species Salvelinus sp. IW2-2015. The sequence goes on from NC_036869.1 coordinate 9,107,686, forward strand.
TGTAGGTAAGTTACTGTAGTTAGCTAGAAACGTAACGTTAGTTATGATGAGCCTTTGTTGGGGTTGCCAACTTCTCACAAGCACCACAACTGGCATCTGAAGTTTCTCAGTTGACATTCTTCACACAGCATATCCTTTGGCCAGTAACGTTAGTAGTCAACTTATCTGGTTGAAGCAGATAAGTTGACTAACTACTGGCCAAAGGATATGCTGTGTGAAGAATATCAACTGAGCAACTTTACTGGTTGTATCTCAAAATGCTAGTTAGCTAATGATACAGTAGGTAACTAAGTTAGTTATCGTTTGCTAGTACTAGCCGACTCTGTGCCTGGGACCAAACACACTTCACAGTCGAACATATACAGTTAATGCCACAGAGTATTCAGTCATTTTCGAGCTATCGTTGTTTTTCTATTTAAGCAAGTTAACTTAGCTAACTAATTCTGGCAAGATTTTTAGTAGCTAACGTTAGCCGACTAACGTTACCCCGAGGACACAAACGATAACAAAAGTTCCAGTATGAATTAACTTACCCATAATGTTGCCGTTCCCAGGCGCTTCACTAACGGACGTTTCACCGTTCGGCATTCCCTTTCACGAATTCACCGGAGACCACAGAACTGTAAAAGTCGTACGCAACTTAATTCGCGTAAGACCAAAAATGTCTACTGTCTGCTTGATGTGAAGGAGACATAGAGATAGATAGAGGACTAGTACCGCAACAACAAAAAAAAGCCTTATTCTTCTTCTTCGGTGAGGTCTTATAGCGAACTACATACAAAAGGAGTATTGTCGCCGCCAACTGGGCGAGGGTAAAAAAAAAATGCACAAAAGAAACATCAATTCCACACAGGCAGTGCTATTTACCACCATTGCTAAAAATGACAGAACAGTCCACTTTCTTCACATTAAAAATGTCTTGGTACTGCTGGTGATACTCAGCCTGCGGTGTAGGCCTACCTACCCGGTTCATCTGAGGCTAAATTACAAGTCTCTCCCCATGAGTGGATACCATATTTCTCACACCAATCCAATGCTTTTAAAATCTTTCAGGGGGAGTGAGCGAATACGCTACAGGATGAATACAAAAATGTGGCTTTTATGGGCACCTAAACAAACTCCTTCAGTGATATTTGATCTTTCTGCCCTTTTGACAACTTTCGCATAGGAGACTCTCTCAACTGCCCTGATTTTGCCAACCTCAGTCTCTTTCATGGATTGATAATATGACTTATGCTGCCACCTAGTGGTTATTGAATGAAAGATAGACCATAATCAACAGGCAAACAGGCCATCTTTATTTAAAGAACTTCACAATATACACAATGGGATCTTCGTCCAAGAGGTCTTGACATCTATGGCACAGGAGATAGCATGCCTTCCCTATCGCCATAGTGTCACTGGATCAAGCATCTTGATAGCTCCCTTCTAAGTCCAACACATTATCTACATTTAAAATGTAAGAAAAAAAAAATATTCTACTGTATTATTGACTGTATGTTTGTTTATTCCATGTGCAACTCTGTGTTGTTGTATGTGTCGAACTGCTGTGCTTTATGTTGGCCAGGTCGCAGTTGTAAATGAGAACTTGTTCTCAACTAGCCTACCTGGTTAAATAAAGGTGAAATAAAWWWWTTWATTGGTGGCAGCGTTGGGATGATGCCACAGTACCTCAGGCCTTTCTTAAAATCATCACCAACACAGAAGAGGAAAATTGGACTGTAACATTGAGCACTAAACAGCCTTGAAACCCTGAATACACCATCTAACCACATGACAGCCTCTGTGTTGAGATGAAATGGGATGTGGCACTGTAGAGGAATGAGAATGTCGCTTTACATATCTGATATGCGAGAGATCATCAGCTGAATGACTGACTTTGTGCCACCTGTGTGTGTGTGTGTTATTACTGTGGCATGGATTCAGCCCATCTAATGAACAAATACTCTAACCAGTTATAGGGAAGTCTGAATATATTACTGTGAGAAAATTGACAAATTACAGGGCTGCTCGATGATGTAATTGAGGAGTGATTGGTTAAAGGTTACACACAACAAGTGTATTGGGGTAGTTACAGTGTATTTGTCTTTTGCTTTATCACACACTATAATTTGCCTTCTGAGACACACCCTCTCATTTACATATTCAATATTCTAAATGAATAAAGCACGCAATTAGACAATATTAGTTATAGCATGAAACGTCCACAAGATGTCAGTGTTGGTGATATCAAATGCAACTATATGGCATGCAGTTCAGTATTTCTTCTCATAGGAGTGAACAGCGGCGGGATTGGCTGTACAATCAAATCTAGGCCCTGGGAATGGGCTCTCCTGTAGAGGACTGTTTATGTCTGAGTCATAAAGAGAATCGCCATTCATTCACAGTTGATCTAAGTGCAGTAATGAATGTAATGACTCAGACTCTTCTGAAACCCTCCACAGCATCTCATAGCAGAGCTCAGTCAATATCCTCCACTCACATAGTTGTTCTATAACATCTGAATGCTAATTACACTGTGTGTGTGTGGTTGTGTGTGTGTGTGTGTGTGTGTGTGTGTGTGTGTGTGTGTGTGTGTGTGTGTGTTGTGTGTGTGTGTGTGTGTGTGTGTGTGTGTGTGTGTGTGTGTGTGTGTGTGTGTGTGTGTGTGTGGTATGTTTTATATGGATATAATTCCATAAACTTATATTCCCTCATTCAAAGAAAGAGAACTGAGAGGCAATTGCTCATTCATTCATTATTTCACATGGATCCTGGAGTGCTTGGGAAGAAAACCATGCTGTGAAGTAGCGTGCCTTGGCACAGGGGACCTTTTCCTGCTACAATAGAGAACAATTATAGTAAATGGTATATACATTTTTCATAGATTATCCCAAAATAGGCTCAGATATAGGTATCATTTATTTAGTTTCAAGTCTATTGCAATTTCTAAATGTAGGCTACATTCCTATGAGATTTAAGACAATGAAGTAGAATGTTTGTAGTCAGTGAAATAATGATATTCAGAACATGCATGTCCTTCATGTCATGTGTGTCTTGCCCGTGTAAAACTGTGTTCGTCTATAATTATTCTATACCCACCTTTGCACAAACCAATGTCACTGTTGCCAGTGTAGTGATCTTTTTTTGAGTAATTTAAAATGTAAAATCAAATCATGAAACATGCATCCACTTCTCAGAATGGATTATTGGGTGAGCGTTAGTGTGGGCTGTATATGGGGTAATGCATGCATGAACATGTGGTGTGTGTGCAAGTGTGTACGTGCGTATGTGTTATAATACAAGCCATTAGAGACACTGTTGTCATCTTCAGCCATAGCTCATTATGGAGGCTAAAGAAAGAAAGCTCACAGCTCAAGAGAAAGGAAAGAAAATATGGGGGAAAAGTGTAGCTATGATATGTGTGTGTGTGTGTGTGTGTGTGTGTGTGTGTGTGTGTGTGTGTGTGTGTGTGTGTGTGTGTGTGTTGTGTGTGTGTGTGTGTGTGTGTGTGTGTGTGTGTGTGTGTGTGTGCGTGCACAGGCTGTGATATGTGTGTGTGTGTGTGTGTGTGTGTTGTGTGTGTGTGTGTGTCACGTTCGTCATAATGATGAGACCAAGGCGCAGCGTGAGTAGAGTCCACATAATTTTAATCAACTGAAACTCACCTAACAAAACAACAAACAACCAAACGAAACGTGAAGCTACAGGTGTGCACTCAGGCAACTCAATGTAGACAAGATCCCACAACACAAATGAGGGAAATGGCTACCTAAATATGATCCCAATCAGAGACAACGATAAACAGCTGTCTCTGATTGGGAACCATATCAGGCCAACATAGACATACAAAAACCCCTAGACATACAAAAACCTAGACATACAAAAACTACCGTACCCACCCTAGTCACACCTTGACCTAACCAAAATATATAGAAAAACAGAGACATCTAAGGTCAGGGCGTGACAGTGCTCCCCCCCAAAGGTGCGGATCTCCGGCCGCAAACCTGAACCTATAGGGATGTCCGGTGGGCATCTACCCTCGGTGGCGGCTCCGGTTCTGAACGCAGCCCCCCTCCTTATGCTGATCCCTCCACTTTTGTGGAACCGGACCGTGGATCACACCGGAGGCTCTGGACTGTGGATCATCGCCGGAGGCTCTGGACTGCAGCTCGTCGCTGAAGACTCTAGACTGCAGCTCGTCGCTAGAGGCCCCGGACTGGCGGCGCTGAAGACCCGGACGGGACGTCGCTGGAGACCCGGACCGGGGACCGTCGCTGGAGGCTCCGGACCGTAGACCGTCTCGGAGGTTCCGGACGTAGAGTCTCAAGTTCGGACCGTAGACCGTCTCAGGAGGTTCGGACAGTGGCCCGTCGTTGGAGGTTCCGGACGGCTCGTGGAGTCCGGACTGTGGCCGTCTTGGAGGGTCCGGACTGTGAAACGTCGCCGGAGGTTCCGAACTGTGAAACGTCGCCGGAGGCTCCGGACTGCGGAAACTGTCGCCGGAAGCTCCGGACTGGAACTGTCGCCGGAACTCCGGACTGGGAACTGTCGGGAAGCTCCGGACTGGAAACTGTCGCCGGAAGCTCCGGACTGGAACTGTCGCCGGAAGCTCCGCTGGATGTCGCCGGAAGCCGGACTGGAACTGTCGCCGGAAGCTCCGACTGGGAACTGTCGCCGGAAGCTCTGGACTGTGGAGGCGCACTGGAGGTCTGATGAGTGGGACCGGTACCGGTGGCACCGGGCTGATGACACGCACCTCGGGGCGAGGGCGGAGAGGCACAGGACGTACTGGACTGTGGAGGCGCACTGGAGACCTGATGCGTGGGACCGGTACAGGTGGCACCGGGCTGATGACACGCACCTCAGGGCGAGTGCGGAGAGAGGGCACAGGACATACTGGACTGTGGACCGCACTGGAGGTCTGGAGCGAGAGCTGGCACAATGCGTCCTGGCTGGATGCTCACTTTAGCTCGATAAGTGCGGGGCGCTGGCACAGGACGCACTGGGCTGTGGAAGGCGTACTGGCGATACAGTACGTAGAGCCGCGCAGAATCCTGGTCCGAAGAGGTGTACTGGAGACCAGGAGCGCTGAGCCGGCACAACCCGTCCTGGCTGATGCCCATTCTGGCGCGGCAAATGAGGGAGCTGGAATAGAGCGCACCGGCTATGAATGCGCACGGGACACCGTTCGCATCACTGCATAACACGGTGCCTGACCAGTCACACGCTCCCCACGGTAAGCGCGGGAGTTGGCTCAGTCTAAACCCTACCTCCGCCAATCTCCCCGTGTGCCCCCCCACCCCCAAAAACAATTGGGGAGCTGCATCTCGGGCTCCGTGCTAGCCGTGTCCCTCTATCGTCGCCTTTCCTCTTTCGCTGCCTCCGCCTGCTCCATGCAGGATCTTGTCCCCTGCCATTACCTCCTCCCAGGTCCAGGAGTGCCTCCACTCTCTTTTCTCCCGGGCCAGAATCCCTGCTCCTCTTGAACACGCGCTTGGTCCGTTGGTGGTGGGATCTTCTGTCACGTTCGTCATAAGATGAGACCAAGGCGCAGCGTGAGTAGAGTTCCACATAATTTTAATCAACTGAAACTCACTTAACAAAACAACAAACAACCAAACGAAACGTGAAGCTACAGGTGTGCACTCAGGCAACTCAACGTAGACAAGATCCCACAACACAAATGAGGGAAATGGCTACCTAAATATGATCCCCAATCAGAGACAACGATAAACAGCTGTCTCTGATTGGGAACCATATCAGACCAACATAGACATACAAAAACCCCTAGACATACAAAACCCTAGACATACAAAAACTAGAGTACCCACCCTAGTCACACCTTGACCTAACCAAAATATATAGAAAAACAGAGATATCTAAGGTCAGGGCGTGACAGTGTGTGTGTGTCCAACCCCTACCCATCCTACAGGGTGTTTTAATCAGTGGTGGAAAAAGTACCCAATTGTCATACTTGAGTAAAAGTAAAAATATCTAAATAGAAAATGACTCAAGTAAAAGTGAAGGTCACCCAGTAAAATACTACTTGAGTAAAAGTCTAAAAGTATTTGGTTTTAAATATACTTAAGTATCAAAAGTAAATCCAAATGCAAAAATGTACTAAGTATCAAAAGTAAAAGTGAAAATATAAATAATTTCAAATTCTATATGTTAAGCAAACTAGATGGCACAATTGTTCATGTTTTTTTTAATTTACTGATAGCCAGGGGCACACTCCAAATCTCAGACATCATTCAGAAAGAAAGCATTTGTGTTTAGTGAGTCCGCCAGGTCAGAGGCAGTAGAGATGACCAGGGATGTTTTCTTGATACTCGAAGTGCATGAATTGGACCATTTCTGCCCTGCTAAGCATTCAAAGTGTAACGAGTACTTTTAGGTGTCAGGAATGAGGTGAAGTAAAAGTTGTCAAAAATATAAATAGTAAAGTAAAGTACAGATACCCAATAAACGACTTAAGTAGTACTTTAAAGTATTTTTACTTAAGTACTTTACACCATTGGTTTTTAATGTACGGAAACACTACAGACYGACCATGACGCCTTCTCCTTCACGCCACGACCCTGCTTATGATGCCAGCAGAAAGGGCTGTATGGGACTCCATACTCCTTACTCAGTGTACTGTAACCTCACTATGCCTTCTGAGAGGCTTAATTCCAATAAGCTGCGGTCCGAGGGCTGGGCACTGGGAGTGATGGGCCTACAGTACACTGTTAATTCTAACACGTGTGTGTCCGTGTGTATGTCTGTGTGTCTGTCTTCGTGGGGTCCTTCATAATAACAAAGAAAGATCCTCCTGGACCTCTCAAAAGTGACAACTTGAAAGCTACATGAGAAAATCAGTCAAGTTTTTTAAAACAAGAGGCTTCCTCGATAGAGAACAAGCATTGTTTTGTGGCCTGCAGATGTATTTCTACATAGGCACTCTGTTTTGTTCCCATCACATGCGACACCTCTTTGTCTATATGTGAATACATTTGTCTCTGCCACTGCAGCAGCTTGTTGGCTTCTGTGTACCTGGTTCCAGCAGCCTCGCTGGCTTTGAAGTTTCCATGAGTTGGACATAAAACAGTCCTGTTGTCATTATTGATTTTCATCGGTGGGAGTTTTTGTGTTTCATACACTGTTAAGACATTTCTCCCGCTTGATCCCCTCGAGGCTGAGGCTTCTTTTATGTGCCGTCTTCCAGGCGACAGTAGGCTGGCACACGTGAGCAGTACGATGAGACAAGGACTCAGGAGAATTCAATGACAACAGTAATATGCAGTTATCTTCCATGGACTTCAAATAACATACAGTTACAGCAAAAACACAGGTCTCCTGTCAACATGGTCTCATTAGACTACTGTATGTCGTAATAGTGCCATTTAACCATTGTACTTACATGTTACCTACAGTAAGCTGAGATATGTCTGACTCTGTACTCCAATACTTTCCATGGACTAACTTAACTATGGGAGTTACGAGTCCCCGGCTGTGTTCACATGGAAGATATGGATCCTAGATGTCCGGGGGTGTTCCACATTTTTCAGTATGATTAAAGACCCAGGGGTGTCCTGTGAAAACCATTAGCATATTCAGGGTTTCTTTAAAGAATAATTGCATATAACCATTCATCTGAATTAAATACCCTTTTTAGACGCTTTGGAATACAGGGGAGGGGGTGCAGCGGGAGGGAAAGAGTGCCTGTAAGGCCATCGGCAGGCATGGATCCTGGGAAGTTAAGGTTATTGGCCAGCATTTTCCAAACTAGGGGTTGTGACTTGAATATGAGGTTGAGAGAGAAACTGAAATAAAATAAAATAATTTGCACTTGGTTCATAGAACTGGCGTTACGTCAGTAACCTCTGGTAGCCGCTAGATGTGGTTGTAATAAACAGAGTGGTTTCTGTTTTCTTCCTACAAATGTGGCTCTGTCTTTTGAACGGTTAGCTACAAAATATTATGACCCCATCACTGAAAGATAAGACTCTCAGGAACACGTATGCGTCTTCTGTTTCCCTCTACAATGCCCACAAGCCTAATTAGAACAAGTGGACAAGACCAGACACTAAAGCAGACTGGGGGGAAAGACAACCAAGGATGAGGTTCTTTTCTACACAGAAGATCATACAAAATTATTGCCTGATGATCTTCTGAACTTCCCAGTACCTTTCTGCTGCATTTCAGTCACTTCAAACCATACTTCCTTCATATTGAAACACTGTCAAAAGTACTGTCATACTGATTTGTAATAGACTGTCATAGCCCCCAATTTAAAAAATAAATGATTACATCACCTTTTTTTAAATGGTGGGGTTGCTAAAAAATGTTGATGTCAAAAAGGGTCACGGGCCAAAAAAGTTTGGGAACCCTGTATAGACCATCCAAGTGAATGAGTTCCTATTTTTTCAGATGCGCTGTTGCTATGGCCATCCTCACTTCCAACACTAGATTAGTTGTGATTCACTGGCACCAATAGCTACACATGTTTAAGACAACTTAACATATATACAGAAACATTTTGCCATCTCTCCACAAAGAGTAAGTAAACATAGCATGTGTTTTTAAGTCTTATTTACTTAAGTTTGTCTTTATCCCTTGTATGCGCAAACCATGACATTGGTTTAGTGTCTCTCTTTCTCTCTCTGGAGTACTGACTATCATGCAGCCTTTGCTCCCTGCCCTGGTCTCTATCCTACATGGTAGGATAGCATGAGGGCATAAGCGCCATGCTGAAACAGGGATAAACACAGTTTACCATGATCCTGTTTATAGGCAACACATGCCTTGTTTGGCCCTATGAGAGGAAATCATGTGAGTATGGTAATGAAGAGTGTAATTACTCACAAACTGAATGTGAGGTTTTTATAACCCTTATTATATACTATATACTTCTATACATCCTTAAAAAGGACAATACAGTGCCACTGACACAGCCCGCTACCAAAACCTGCGGACTCTCCTTCACTGCAGCCGACGTGAGTAAAACATTTAAACGTGTTAACCCTCGCAAGGCTGCAGGCCCAGACGGCATCCCCGGCCGCGTCCTCAGAGCATGCACAGACCAGCTGGCTGGTGTGTTTACGGACATATTCAATCAATCCCTATCCCAGTCTGCTGTTCCCACATGCTTCAAGAGGGCCACCATTGTTCCTGTTCCCAAGAAAGCTAAGGTAACTGAGCTAAACGACTACCGCCCCGTAGCATCACTTCCGTCATCAATGAAGTGCTTTGAGAGACTAGTCAAGGACCATATCACCATCCACCCTACCTGACACCCTAGACCCAATCAAATTTTGCCTTACCTCCCAATAGGTCCACAGTCGACGCAATCGCAACCACACTGCACACTGCCCTAACCCATCTGGACAGAGGAATACCTATGTGAGAATGCTGTTCATCGACTACAGCTCAGCATTTAACACCATAGTACCCTCCAAACTCGTCATCAAGCTCGAGACCCTGGGTCTCGACCCCGCCCTGTGCAACTGGGTACTGGACTTCCTGACGGGCTGCCCCAGGTGGTGAGGGTAGGTAACAACATCTCCACCCGCTGATCCTCAACTGGGGCCCCACAAGGGTGCGTTCTGAGCCCTCTCATGTACTCCCTGTTCACCCACGACTGCGTGGCCATGCACGCCTCCAACTCAATCATCAAGTTTGCGGACGACACTACAGTGGTAGGGCTTGATTACCAAACAACGACGAGAAGGCCTACAGGGAGGAGGTGAGGGCCCTCGGAGTGTGGTGTCAGGAAAATAACCTCACACTCAACGTCAACAAAACAAAGGAGATGATTGTGGACTTCAGGAAACAGCAGAGGGAGCACTCCCTATCCACATTGACGGGACAGTAGTGGAGAGGGTAGTAATTTTAAGTTCTTGGCGTACACATCACGGACAAACTGAATTGGTCCACCCACACAGGCAGAGTTGTGAAGAAGGCACAGCAGCGCCTCTTCAACCTCAGGAGGCTGAAGAAATTAGGCTTGTCACCAAAAGCACTCACAAACTTCTACAGATGCACAATCGACAGCATCCTGTCGGGCTGTATCACCGACTGGTACGGCAACTGCCCGCCCACAACCGTAAGGCTCTCCAGAGGTAGAGAGGTTCTGCACAATCGCTCACCGGGGCAAACTACCTGCCCTCAGGACACCTAACCACCCGATGTCACAGGAGCCATAAAGATCATCAAGGACAACAAACCACCCGAGCACTGCCTGTTCACCCCCGCTATCATCCAGAAGCGAGGTCAGTACAGGTGCATCAAAGCAGGGACCGAGAGACTGAAAAACAGCTTCTATTTCAAGGCCATCAGACTGTTAAAACAGCCACCACTAACATCGAGTGGCTGCTGCAACATACTGACTCAACTCCAGCTCACTTTAATAATGGAATTTGATGGAAATTGATCAAAAATGTATCACTAGCCACTTTAAACAATGCACTTAATATTAATGTATATGTATATACTGTACTCTATATTCATTACTGCATCTTGCCATCTTTATGTAATACATGTATCACTAGCCACTTTAAACTATGCACTTTTGTTTACATACCCTACATTACTCATCTCATATGTATATACTGTACTCGTACCATCTACTGCATCTTGCCTATGCCATTCTGTACCATCACTCATTCATATATCTTTATGCACATATTCTTTATCCCTTTACACTTGTGTGTATAAGGTAGTAGTTGTGGAATTGTTAGGTTAGATTACTCGTTGGTTATTACTGCATTGTCGGAACTAGAAGCACAAGCATTTCGCTACACTTGCATTAACATCTGCTAACCATGTGTATGTGACAAATACAATTTGATTTGATTTGATTTAAATCGTGTGATTAGATACATCAAATGATGAGAAAACACAGAGAAATTCAATTGGCAACATGTCAGTAGGCAGTATGTTAATATCACTATCGGCAGTGTCACACATGCAAAGTGTGCCCATATGGTGGTACACAGCTAATTTAATTTAATTAACGCCTTCACATCTAACATTGTTGTACCCTTGTGGTCTGCTCCCTTGTCATCCTGGTGTAGTGTTGTACCTGAGAAACTCTCAAATGTTTTACATTTACCCTCCTAATGAGGCTGATATCTACGAGGCTGATATCTACTTGTCATTGAGAAATAATTAACCGTGGACTCCCTTCCCTTCCAAAAAATATAACTCAACTCAATAAACCCAGTTTGGGGAAAATAAGCAGAATGAAAATTCAGTTCCTAAGCAAAAAGCCTTGTATTGTCAAAGAGACCTCTTTGCCAACTGGCTGCCAAAGCCTTCTGCTGGGTGAGTTGTGATGTGTAAGCTGTACTCCGCTAACAAGCTGCCCAAATCCCACATAAAAGCAAACAGACAGACAGTGGCACGAGCTAGCTGGCTGCATTTACATATTCCATCCTCTCTGGAAGAGAAGAGACCCTAAAGTCTGTCGAGAAACTGATGATCAACACACTGAAACGAGACCACAAAAACTAGAAAGAAAATACAAATATCTGAGTCTTGTCCACATGTTGAGGAGGACAACATTCAGCTGTCAGAAACACTGTCAGAGCCAGTAGGGACATAGAGAAAAATACTTCTTATGTGTTGCTTTCGAATAGGAGCAGAATTGACATTTTTCACATGACTATAATATTGTAAGAAGTTGAACCTTGTTAATGTTATTCAGGGAAAGAAAGACTGAGATTGAGTCTTCTACTGTCTTTGACGCCACCGGTGTCACACTTTAAAATAGCACTATCTTGTATACATTTCTTCACAGGGAAGTAATGCTGTTTGGTGGATTGGTGTTTGGCTTGAAAATGTGAAACAAAATTAACTTCAAAGATGATGGTTTGAGGCATCCATTAGCAGTAGAAACCTCAAGTCGGTAGATCAAGTCTAATTACCCCGTAAAGGTTTAGCTGAGGAGTTTCCCAAAGGATACAAGTTCCAAGAAGTCAGTGAGAAAGAGGTAGCACCATATATCATCAGAACAATGTTCCTAAAACAAAGCCTTGAGGAACTCCATACACATCTTATTTCAACATAAATATGTTATGTTATAGTTCTCAGTATCCCTACATACAGCAAGGACCATCATCTGACTATGAATGGTCTTGCTCCTTCTCGTGTTTGCTTTCTCCTATAGCACAGCACCACCATGAGAGTGGCATCTCCATCACGCTAAATCAAGCTGATTATTGCAATGAGGTTTCACACCTTTGATTTCCTCCAGAGCCTTGGGGAGAGGTTGTGAAGATGAACATGAGAGGGTGAAAGAAACCAGGTGAGATGGTGGGAGGGACAGAAGGAAGGAACATGGTGTGAGTGAAGACTAAAAACAGCATCCCTCCACAGGCGTGCCATGCTTCTTCCAGGTCAACTGCGATACAGTAATGTACAGTTGATGAAAGATGTACTCCCTGAGGCAATGCATTCATCTCACAAGTAGCGTGCAAGAGATTTATGCAATTTGCAACATTTGTGGAGAGCTGAGGACTTGACAGTTACAATACTTCCAATACAAATTTCTGAGTATCCAGACAGAATGTCTTCAAAAGCAGTCTGGTATTTAAGCAGAAAAGGGAGCCTGGATCTTTGAGGTATTTCTGTAGCGGTGGACAAAGAAACATGTACTATTGTGTATAATCAGTCCTGTGGAGAGGGAATATGTTTCTACGCATACATGACTGTCACTTTAATTGCTGATTTTCAACATGTAATTTCTCCTATAATGTTTTTTTCTGTGGATAGGGGTGTCAGACCCTGGAACGTGGATCGTGTTATGCATTTTTAGTTTCAGGGGTCTGGCTTGGTATGATTAAAGTTATCAAGAATCCCAGGAACTCCCAGCTATATGTTTGATTCCTGATTAATATAAAACTCACTCACATACTGTACTATCTAGGATTGGGTAGGTCTGTCTGACCATCCCAGGAAAATCATTGTTAAGAGGCTACATTTGCAATGTGAATGAGGCTTAGTGTAAAAAACCCAGGTTTCAGAGCCTAGCTAGGTACAATAATACCTGGTTCTAGCTAGTTTTATAGGGCTACCTACAGCCGGTTTGTAATCACTTGCACTACACACATCTTCAAATGCATGCAGGTTCATGTGACATCTCTGCTAGGCTGGCTTAGTCACACAGCCCTGGCTGCTTAACTCCGATAAGGTGGAGGAGAGCCAAGTTTCTGACTAACGCTTCTTTTAACATGAACACACACACACACACACACACACATCACACACACACACACACACACACACACACACACACAACACACACACCACACAGCAGACGAAGACACAGACAGAACAACAGCAGACGACGCAGACAGACAGACAGACAGACAGACAGACAGACCAGACAGACAGACAGACAGACAGACAGACAGACAGATCAGACAGACAGACAGACAGACAGACAGTAGACAGAACAGACAGACAGACAGACAGACAGACAGAAGACAGACAGACAGACAGACAGACAGACAGACAGACAGACAGACAGACAGACAGACAGACAGACAGACAGACAGACAGACAGACAGACAGACAGACACGGAGCGGCCCTGTGGCCATATTACACTGTGGCTTTCATTTCTTCGCCATTTGAAGGGATTATTCACGCCAATTAATAGTCTGTTGCTTTCTCCTTCCACCCACCAACTTCCCCTACGGTTTTATTTACACTCACACTTCATGTGTTATCATCACCTTAATGGCTGTGTTGGTTCATACCTAATACCTAATACACCTTGCATGGTTACATTAGTAAAATAGAGAGAGAGAAATTGCAAATGGCCAGGTAACTTAACTTGTGTTGTCATTGAGTAGATTATTCCAGTGTTTGGGGGGGAAAAAATATAGGGTGTTCATTGAATACATTTGTGCCATTCATTGCGACCTTTGGCCTTGGATAATCACTGGGCCAGGTCACTGGTATCACAGAGGATGACACAGAAAATGCAATAATTAGGCCTACTGCCTGTTCTATAGTCTCATCAATGTGTTACTGGCTTTGCTATCAAAGGTGTAATAAATTCAGAGTTGATCATTTATGAGCATGTTTTTTTCCCATAATAACAGTCTGAGTAATTTAATGTGTGACATTTTCACATGGACAGCAGTCGTTTATTAGTCTCACTCTTTAGCAAGATACATGATGTTGTTAATTTCTTAAATAAAATGTATGATATGTGAATGACTTTCATTATTTGTTAACCATTTATAAACCCTCTGCATACCCTTTATAGATGGGACCTCCATTTTATGTGATGGTGTTATGGGTGTTATTTTAACATGCTGGACTTACAGTCGTCATACATAAACTCAGTAAAAAAATAACCGTCCTCTCACTGTCAACTGTGATTATTTTCAGCAAACTTAACATGTGTAAATATTTGTATGAACATAACAAGATTCAACAACTTACACATGAAGTTCCACAGACACGTGACTAACAGAAATTGAATAATGTGTCCCTGAACAAAGGGGGGGTCAAAATCAAAAGTAACACTCCGTATCTGGTGTGGCCACCAGCTGCATTAAGTACTGTAGTGCATCTCCTCCTCATGGACTGCACCAGATTTGCCAGTTCTTGCTGTGAGATGATACCCCACTCTTCCACCAAGGCACCTGCAAGTTCCCAGACATTTCTGGGGGGAATGGCCCCAGCCCTCACCCTCCGGTCCAACAGGTCCCAGACGTGCTCAATGGGATTGAGATCTGGGCTCTTCGCTGGCCATGGCAGAACACTGACATTCCTATCTTGCAGGAAATCACGCACAGAACGAGCAGTATGGCTGGTGGTATTGTCATGCTGGAGGGTCATGTCAGGATGAGCCTGCAGGAAGGGTACCACATGAGGGAGGAGGATGTCTTCCCTGTAACGCACAGCATTGAGATTGCCTGCAATGACAACAAGCTCAGTCCGATGATGCTGTGACACACCGCCACAGACCATGACGGACCCTCCACCTCCAAATCGATCCCGCTCCAGAGTACAGACCTCGGTGTAACGCTCATTCCGTCAACGATAAACGCGAATCCGATCATCACCCTTGGTGAGACAAAACTCGTCAGTGAAGAGCACTTTTTGCCAGTCCTGTCTGGTCCAGCGACAGTGGGTTTTTGCCCATAGGCGACGTTGTTGCCGGTGATGTCTGGTGAGGATTTGCCTTACAACAGGCCTACAAGCCCTCATTCCAGCCTCTCTCAGCCTATTGAGGACAGTCTGAGCACTGATGGAGGGAGTGTGCGTTCCTGGTGTAACTCGGGCAGTTGTTGCCATCCTGTACCTGTCCCGCAGGTGTGACGTTCGGATGTACCTATCCTGTGCAGGTGTTGTTACACGTGGTCTGCCACTACGAGGACGATCAGCTGTCCATCCTGTCTCCCTGTAGCGCTGTTTTAGGCATCTCACAGTACGGACATTGCAATTTATTGCCCTGGCCAAATCTGCAGTCCTCATGCCTCCTTGCAGCATGCCAAAGGCACGTTCATGCAGATGAGCAGGGACCCTGGYCATCTTTCTTTTGGTGTTTTTCAGAGTCAGTAGAAAGGACTCTTTAGTGTCCTAAGTTTTCATAACTGTGACCTTAATTGCCTACCGTCTGTACGCTGTTAGTGTCTTAACGACCGTTCCACAGGTGCATGCTCATTAATTGTTTATGGTTCATTGAACAAGCATGGGAAACAGTGTTTAAACCCTTTACAATGAAGATCTGTGAAGTTATTTGGATTTTTACGAATTATCTTTGAAAAACAGGGTCCTGAAAAAGGGACGTTTCTTTTTTTGCTGAGTTTTTGAAATTCTTCATTGTTGACTGCCCTTGACCAGCACAAAAACACCCTGTGGCGTATTGCACTAGCTTCGAATAGTCCCCGAGATATGCAAATTTTCAGGGAAGTCAGGAACCAATATACACAGTCAGTTAGGAGAGCAAAGGCTAGATTTTTCAAATAGAAATTTGCATCCTGCAGCACTATGTCAGTAGGGACACTGTAAAGTCCATGGAGAATAAGAGTACCTCCTCCCAGCTGCCCACTGTCACCAGTGATAAATCCACGATAATTGAGAATTTCAATAAGCATTTCTCTACGGTTGGCCATGCTTTCCACCTGGCTATCCTAACCCCGGGCAACAGCTCTGCACCCCCGCAGCAACTGGACCAAGCCCCCCCCCCCTCTCTTCTCCTTCATCCAAATCCAGACAGCTGATGTTCTGAAAGAGCTGCAAAATCTGAATCCCTACAAATCAGCTGGGCCAGACAATCTGGACCCTATCTTCCTAAAATTATCCGCCGCCATTGTTGCAACCCCTCTGTTCAACGTCTCTTTCGTATCGTCTGAGATTCCTAAAGATTGAAAAGCGGCTGTGGTCATCCCCCTCTTCAAAGTGGGAGACACTCTAGACCCAAACTGTTACAGACCTATATCCATCCTGTCCTGCCTTTCTAAAGTCGTTGAAAGCCAAGTGAACAAACAGATCACCGACCACTTCGAATCCCACCGTACCTTCTCCACTATGCAATCCGGGTTTCCGAGCTGGTCACGGGTGCACCTCAGCCACGCTCAAGGTCCTAAACGATATCATAACCGCCATCGATAAAAGACAGTACTGTGCAGCCGTCTTCATCGACCWGGCCAAGGCTTTCGACTCTATCAGTAACCGTATTCTTATCGGCAGACTCAACAGCCTTGGATTCTCTAATGACTGCCTCGCCTGGTTCACTAACTACTTCTCAGATAGAGTTCAGTGTGTCAAATCGGAGGGCCTGTTGTCTGGACCTCTGGCAGTCTTTATGGGGGTGCCACAGGGTTCAACTCTCGGGCCGACTCTTTTCACTGTATATATCAATGATGTTGCTCTTGCTGCGGGTGATTCTTTGATCAACCTCTATGCAGACGACACCATTCTGTATACATCTGGTGTCACGATCGTCGTATTGAGGAGACTAAGGCGCTGCGTGATATGAAAACATTCTTCTTTTAATAACGGAAGAACACTGAACAAACTAACAAAGTAACAAAAACGAACGTGAAGCTAAATAGAACGAGTGCTGACATGCAACTCCACATAGACAACTACCCACAAAACCCAAATGGGAAATGGCAACCTAAATAGGATCCCCAATCAGAGACAACGATAAACAGCTGCCTCTGATAGGGAACCAATTCAGGCCACCAAAACCTACATTACCTAGACATACAAAATCCCCATAGATAAACAAAAACCCTAGACAAGACAAAAACACACATACCCACCCTCGTCACACCCTGACCTGACCAAAATAATACAGAAAATATAGAAAACTAAGGTCAGGGTGTGACATCTGGCCCTTCTTTGGACACTGTGTTAACAAACCTCCAAACGAGCTTCAACGCCATACAGCACTCCTTCCGTGGCCTCCAACTGCTCTTAAATGCTAGTAAAACGAAATGCATGCTCTTCAACCGATCGCTGCCCACACCCGCCCGCCCGACTAGCATCACTACTCTGGACAGTGCTGACTTAAAATATGTGGACAACTATAAATACCTAGGTGTCTGGTTAGACTGTAAACTCTCCTTCCAGATTCACATTAAGCATCTCCAATCCAAAGTAAAATTTCGCAACAAAGCCTACTTTCACTCTTGCTGACAAACATACCCTCGCAAAACTGACTATCCTACCGATCCTTGACTTCAGCGATGTCATTTACAAAATAGCCTCCAACACTCTACTCAGCAAATTGGATGCAGTCTATCACAGTGCCATCCGTTTTGTCACCAAAGCCCCAAATACGCCCAATATACTACCCACCGCTGCAATCTGTATGCTCTCGCTGGCTGGTCCTCGCTACATATTCGTCGCCAAACCCACTGGCTCCAGGTCATCTATAAGTCTTTGCTAGGTAAAGCTCTGCCTTATCTCAGCTCACTGGTCACCATAGCAACACCCACCTGTAGCACGTGCTGCAGCAGGTATATTTCACTGGTCATCCCCAAAGCCAACACCTCCTTTGGCCGCCTTTCCTTCCAGTTCTCTGCTGCCAATGACTGGAACGAATTGCAAAAATAACTGAAYTCTGAGACTTATATCTCCCTCACTAACTTTAAGCGTCAGCTGTCAGAGCAGCTTAGCGATRGCTGCAGCTGTACACAGCCCATCTGTAAATAGCCCATCCAACCAACTATCTATCTCATCCCCATATTTATTTTTGTTTTTCTGCTCTTTTGCACAATAGTATTTCTACCTGCACATCCTCATCTGCACATACAGTTCAAGTCGGAAGTTTACATACACTTAGGTTGGAGTCATTAAAACTCATTTTTCAACCTCTCACCAATTTCTTGTTAACAAACTATAGTTTTGGCAAGTCGGTTAGGACATCTACTTTGTGCATGACACAAGTAATTTTTCCAACAATTGTTTACAGACAGATTATTTAACTTATAATTCACTGTATCACAATTCCAGTGGGTCAGAAGTTTACATACACTAAGTTGACTGTGCCTTTAAACAGCTTGGAAAATTCCCGAAAATGATGTCATGGCTTTAGAAGCTTCTGATAGGCTAATTGACATAATTTGAGTCAATTGGAGGTGTACCTGTGGATGTATTTCAAGGCCTACCATCAAACTCAGTGCCTCTTTGCTTGACATGGGAAAATCAAAAGAAACCAGCCAAGATCTCAGAAAAAAATTTGGAGACATCCACAAGTCTGGTTCAATTTCCAAACGCCTGAAGGTACCACGTTCATCTGTACAAACAAAAGTACGCAAGTATAAACACCATGGGACCACGCAGCTGTCATACCGCTCAGGAAGGCGACACGTTCTGTCTCCTAGAGATTAATGTACTTTACATTTTTTATTACTTTTTTTTACCCCCTTTTTGTGATATCCAATTGGTAGTAGTTACATTTTTGTCTCATTGCTGCAACTCCCGTACGGACTCGGGAGAGGTGAAGGTCAAGAGCCATGTCCTCCGAAACACAACCCAACCCAGCCGCACTGCTTCTTAACACAGCGCGCATCCAACCCGGAAGCCAGCCGCACCAATGTGTCAGAGGAAACACTTTACACCTGGCGACCTGGTCAGCGTGCACTGCGCCCGGCCCGCCACAGGAGTCACTAGTCCGCAATGAGACAAGGATATCCCTGCCAGTCAAACCCTCCCTAACCCGGACGACGCTGGGCCAATTGTGCGCCGCCCCATGAGCCTCCAGGTCGCGGGCGGCTGCGACAGAGCCTGGGCTCGAACCCAGAATCYCTGGTGGCACAGCTAGCACTGCGATGCAGTGCCTTAGACCACTGCGCCACCCGGGAGGCCGAGATTAATGTACTTTGATGCGAAAAGTGCAAATCAATCCCAGAACAACAGCAAAGGACCTTGTGAAGATACTGGAGGAAAAAGGTTCTTAAGTATCTATATCCACAGCAAAACGAGTCCGGGCTTTGACTAGACCATTCCAAGACCTTTAAATATTTCCCCTTAAACCAGTCGAGTGTTGCTTTAGCAGTATGCTTAGGGTCATTGTCCTTCTGGAAGGGGAACCTCCGTCCCAGTCTCAAATCTCTGGAAGACTGAAACAGGTTTCCCTCAAGAATTTCCCTGTAGAAAGCTAAATTTTAGTCTCATCTGACCAGAGTACCTTCTTCGATATGTTTGAGGAGTCTCCCACATGCCTTTTGGCGAACACCAAACATGTTTGCTTATTTTTTTCTGGACACTCTTCCTTAAAGCCCAGCTGTTTGGAGTGTAAGGCTTAAAGTGGTCCTACGGACAGATTCTCCAATCTCTGCTGTGGAGCTTTGCAGCTCCTTCAGGGTTATCTTTGGTCTCTTTGTTGCCTCTCTGATTAATTCCCTCCTTGCCTGGTCCGTGAGTTTTGGTGGGCAGCCCTCTCTTGGCAGGTTTGTTGTGGTGCCATATTCTTTCCATTTTTAATAATGGATTTCACGGTGCTCCGTGGGATATTCAAAGTTTCAGATTTTTTTATAACCCAACTCCGATCTGTACTTCTCCACAACTTTGTCCCTGACCTGTTTGGAGAGCTCCTTGGTCTTCATAGTGCTGCTTGCTTGGTGGTGCGCCTTGCTTAGTGGTGTTGCAGACTCTGGGGCCTTTCAGAACCGGTGTATATATACTGAGATCATGTAACAGATCATGTGAAGGTAATTGGTTGCACCAGATCTTATTTAGAGGCTTCATATTAAAGGGGGTGAACACATATGCACAGACCCCTTTTCCGTTTTTTATTTTTTAGAATTTTTTGAAACAAGGCATTTTTTTCATTTCACTTCACCAATTTGGACTATTTTGTGTATGTGAAATACATGAAATCCAAATAAAAATCCATTTAAATTACAGGTTGTAATGCAACAAAATAGGAGAAATGCCAAGGGTGTGAATACTTTTGCAAGGCACTGTAAATGTGCAATTTAGGCCGTGGATGAGCTAATGCCTTGCGTCAAAGGATATCATCATTGGAAGACAGATTGACAGGAGATCCTCATTTGATATCATCATACATATACAGTAAAGGCATGCAGAAATAGCTGTATACTATGTAAAACAGGTGGAGAAGTGTAATGGTTTGTTGATGGTCTTGTCTAAGACAATAAACATGCAACAAATCCACTCAGACAGTGTGAAAAGCTTTGTCTGGTGGCTGGGTTGTGAATGTTTTATTTGATATGACCATAATTCTGATGAAAGCCACAGTGATGGTTTTTGTATGAGCCAATCAACCACTTAACCTTCTCCAGTACCTCTGAGCATGAGAGGTGCATCATAACAAGTGGTTTTGGATTAGATAAGGACTTCCTCCACCGGCAGTCCTAGTATGCACCCCAAATGGCACCCTAATGGGCCCTGGTCATAAGTAGTGCACTATGTAGTGAATAGCATTCCATTTGAGTTGCAGACTTAGTCCTAATTAGGCTCTGCAGTGAGTGTTCATTTTGTTTCGATGAAACGGAACATTGCTCATAGGGGGAAGTAGAGTGTCAAAGGGGACCAATTTAACCGTAGAGGGGGATCGTTTGACATATCTACCTCCTGGCTAGTACTCTGAGGTTTCAGGAAGGATTACCTCTTCTGTGATACTCTGACACTGTAATGTTTAGGAAATTAAGGGCGATACAATACAGTAAAAAACCCATATTTTTCCCTATGTAATATAATACCTAATTGTTGCTCTTTGTGAGGCTGCATAAACTCACCAGACTACCAATTTCCCTTTGTCTCATGTTTGGCAATTAACTGAAATAAGAACAAGGGGGAAAATATGTATGGTTGAGATATTATTGCCTAAGGAATTACAATGTCTCATTACGAAAGACTGTGAGTGGTCTTGTGTGTGGCTCAGTTGGCACTAGCATTGTCAAGGTTGGGGGTTCAATTCCTGGCGGGATCATATACACATACTTAAAATGGCATGCATATATACAATATCAGTCAGAAGTTTGGACTCACCTACTCATTCAAGGGTTTTTCTTTATTTTTACTATTTTCTACATTGTAGAATAATAGCGAATTCATCAAAACTATACCCCTACCTTGTCACAACAGAACTGATTGGCTCAAATGCATTAAGAAGGAAAGAAATTCCACAAATTCACTTTTAAAAGGCACACCTATTAACTATAATGCGTCCAAAAAAAGTACTGTACAGTATATACAGTACCAGTCAAAAGTTTGGACATACTTACTCATTCAAGGATTTTTCTTTCTTTTTACTATTTTCTACATTGTAGAATAATAGTGAAGACATCATAACTATGAAATAACACATATGGAATCATGTAGTCATCAAAAAAGTGTTAAACAAATCAAAATATATTTTATATTTGAGATTCTTCAAGGTAGCCACCCTAGGCCTTAATGGCAGCTTTCCACACTCTTGGAATTCTCTTAACCAGCTTCATGAGATTAGTCACCTGGAATGCATTTTATTTAACAGGTGTACCTTGTTAATTTGTGGAATTTCTTTTCATCTTAATGCGTTTGAGCCAATCCGTTGTGTTGTGACAAGGTTGGTATACAGAAGATAGCCCTATTTGGTAAAAGACCAAGTCTGTATTATGTCAAGAACAGCTCAAACAAGCAAAGTGAAATGACAGTCCATCATTACTTCAGGACATGAAGGTCAGTCAATATGGAAAATATCAAGAACTTTGAAAGTTTCTTCAAGTGCAGTCACAAAAACCATCAAGTGCAATGATAAAACTGGCTCTCATGAGGACCGCCACAGGAATGAAAGACCCAGAGTTACCTCTGCTGCAGAGGATAAGTTACCAGCCTCCGAAATTGCAGCCAAATAAATGCTTCACAAAGTTCAAGTTACAAACACATCTCAACGTTAACTGTTCAGAGGAGACTGCGTAAATCAGGCCTTCATGGACAAATTTCTGCAAAGAAACCACTACGAAAGGACACCAATAAGAAGAAGAGACTTGCTTTGGCCAAGAAACACGAGCAATGGACATTAGACCGGTGGAAATCTGTCCTTTGGTTTGATGAGTCCAAATTTGTGATTTTTGGTTCCAACCGCTGTGTTTTTGTGAGATGCAGAGTAGGTGAACGGTGGATCTCRGCATGTGTAGTTCCCACTGTGAAGCATGGAGTAGGAGATGTGATGGTGTAGGGGTGCTTTTCTGGTAACACTGTCAGTGATTTTACTTAGAATCCAAGGCACACTTAACCAGTATGGCTACCACAGCATTCTGCAGCAATACGCCATCCCATCTGGTTTACGCTTAGTGGGACTATCATTTGTTTTTCAACAGGACAATGACCCAACACACCTCCAGGCTGTGTCAGGGGTATTTGACCAAGACGAATAGTGATGGAGTGCTGCATCAGATGACCTGGCCTCCACAATCACCCGACCTCAAACCAATTGAGATGGTTTGGGATGAGTTGGACCGCAGAGCGAACGAAAAGCAGCCAACAAGTGCTCAGTATATGTGGGAAGTCCTTCAAGACTGTTGGAAAAGCATTCCAGGTGAAGCTGGTTGAGAGAATGCCAAGAGTGTGCAAAGCTGTCAAAGGCAAAGGGTGGCTACTTTGAAGAATCACAAATATAAAATATGTTTTTATTTGTTTAACACTTTTTTGGTTACTACATGATTCCATATGTGTTATTTCATAGTTTTGATGTCTTCACTATTATCCTCTACGTGTCCCAATACCGGCACGGTTGTTGCTAACGTGCGCTAATGTGACTGGAATGACGTTGTAAGTAACAGCCAACTTTCCAGTACATAGACATTTTTTATATGTGCAGAGAGCTTACATTCTTGTTAATCTAACTGCACTGTCCAATTCACACAGGACCGGCTCAATTCCACCACCTGCCTGCCAGGTGACCCCATGACCTTTGGTTACCGTGGTTTCCTTCCTGGGGTTGCCTTGCATGCAGGTGACAAAAGGTCATGGGGTCACCTGGCAGGCAGGTGGTGGCGTTGAGCCAGTCCTGTGTGAATGCCACGTGATGCCCTGAAGAGGAGTGTGTGTGCGTATGGGTGTGTGTGTGTGCGGGTCAGTGGCACCCTAATAAATGCAAACAAATCACACTTATTTGTGTGTTCAAAGAAGAGAAAATAAAGAGAGGGAAAGAAAGAGAGAGAGTCCCCATTTTATCATTCAATATTAACCTCTTTGTTTATTCAAACTCAATTCAATGATGAACATCGGCAACAAGCCCATTAATCAACCATGCCAGACCAGACAGCTGTAGACCAGACTAGCACAGGGAGAGATTGTGATAAAACAGAAAGACAAGAGAGATATCTTCTGTAATAACCCTAAAGAGATACCAGAATTATTCTAATACCAGAGGAAGTCATTTAGTCAAACAGAAAATGGGGGGACAATGTTTTTGATTGGACAGGGCAGAAATCAGATATGTGCTATCGAGAGTATTTACATGCCATCATTCATTTATTATACAGTAGTGATAAGCAAAATGCCAAACACTGAGGGTGGAAATTAATATGAGGAATTAGCAACTAATAACATAAGGTTGAAACATATTTGGGGCCAGTTTCCTGGACCCAGATTAAGCTTATTCCTGGACCAAAAAGCACTTTCAATTAAGATTTTCCATATACTTTTTATTTCAGTGGGAGGTTTAATCTGAGTCTGGGAAACCATCCCTTGATGTTTCGTTTCAGACAGAGAGCTTGTCCCTGAGGACAATACCTTGAATTACCATAAATTGATGCCCCTGAAGATCACTTTCAATGGCTCTGACTTTATGAATTTAAGATCAGTCTTGTCCCAAGGGGAATTATTAAGTCTAGGTCCAACCAGCACTGTTGGCATGGCTGGTGCTAAGCATTATGCAGAGACAGATAAGAAATCATTGCCAGCTCCCTCCCATCAGACAACAGGAGGAAATGAAAACACATCACAATCAGGCAGTGTTTTAGCTGGCTCACGGTCTGTTTTAACTGGCTCAGTCTGGTCTGGTCTCTGTATGCGTTGTGGTGCTACAAGCCTGGTGCTCACTGGATAGCAAGGTGTGTATTCAAATGTCATTTTCTCCTGTTTTGGCAAAAACAGAGTAGCCTACTTTTATATAATCCATATAAAATACAGTTAGCTATCTGCCACAGATGCATCTTTGCCAGAACAATCTGCCTGGTCTCATAGCAGCCCAGCAACAGTGAACAATACGCTACCTGGCGATTTCATTGATCATTTCAGATAGGCCTAGTTTGGTGAAGTTAATTATTAGGCTGTACAGTGCATTCGGAAGGTATTCAGACCCCTTGACTTTTTCCACATTTTGCTACATTACAGCCTTATTCTAAAATTGATTAAATCGTTTTTTTCCCTAATCAATCTACACACAATACCCCATGTTGTCAAAGCAAAAACAGATTTTTTTTWAATTATGCAAATGTATACAAAAAAAAATGAAAATATCACGTTTACTTAAGTATTCAGACCCTTTACTCAGTACTTTGTTGAAGCACCTTTGGCAGCGATTACAGCCTTGAGTCTTCTTGGGTATGACGCTACAAGCTTGGCACACCTGTATTTGGGGAGTGTCTCCCATTCTTCTCTGCAGAACCTCTCAAGCTCTGTCAGGTTGGATAGGGAGTGTCGCTACAGAGCTAATTTCAAGTCTCTCCAGAGATGTTCGATCGGGTTCAAGTCCGGGCTCTGGCTGGGCCACTCGAGGACATTCAGACTTGTCCCTAAGCCACTCCGTTGTTTTGGCTGTGTGCTTAGGGTCATTGTACTGTTGGAAGGTGAACCTTTGCCCGCGTCTGACGTCCTGGGCTCTCCGGAGCAGGTTTTCAACAAGGATCTCTCTGTACTTTGCTCCATTCATCTTTTCCTCGATTCTGACTAGTCTCCCAGTCCCTGCCGCTGAAAAACATCCCCACAGCATGATGCTGCCACCACCTTGCTTTACCGTAGAAATGGTCCCAGGTTTCCTCCAGACGTGACGCTTGGCATTCAGGCCAAAAAGTTCAATCTTGGTTTCATCAGATCAGAGAATCTTGTTTCTCATGGTCTGAGAGTCTTTAGGTGTCTTTTGGCAAACTCCAAGCAATGTGCCTTTTATTGAGGAGTGGCTTCTGTCTGGCCACTCTACCAGAAAGGCCTGATTGGTGGAGTGCTGCAGAGATGGTTGTCCTTCTGGAATGTTCTCCCATCTCCACAGAGGAACTCTGGAGCTCTGTCAGAGTTACCATTGTGTTCTTGGTGACCTTCATGATCAAGGCCCTTCTACCCCGATTGCTCAGTTTGGCCTGGTGGCCAGCTCTAGCAAGAGTCTTGGTGGTTCCAAACTTCTTCCATTTAAGAATGATGGAGGCCACTGTGTTCTTGGGGACCTTCAATGCGGCAGAATTCTTTTGGTACCCTTCCCCAGATCTGTGCTTCGACACAATCCTGTACGGACAATTCCTTCTAATAACTTGGTTTTTGCTCTGACATGCACTGTCAACTGTGGGACCTTATATAGACAGGTGTGTGCCTGTCCAATCAATATAATTTACCACAGGCAGACTCCAATCAAGTTGTAGAACCAGCTCAAGGATGATCACACCTGAGCTCAATTTCGAGTCTTATGGCAACGGGTCTGAATATTTATGTAAATAAGGTATTTCTGTTTTCTATTTTTAATACATTTGCAAAAATGTATAAAAACGTGTGTAGATTGAGGCTACTGTGTGTAGATTGATGAGGATAACATTAATGTTTATCAATTTTATAATAAGGCTGAAACGTAAAAAACTGTGGAAAAAGTCAAAGGATCTGAATACTTTCCGAATTCACTGTACCTCAGTTCTGAGTACTGGCTATATGTCTAACAATAGCTGTAACATCGCACTACACTGAATACTTTTGGGATGATGTAAAATATTCTGGCGAATTTATTACGATATTTATGAGGAGGAAAAAGGCTACAGACAGACCATGCTTTCCAACCTGCATACAGAGGACCCTCAACCTACCCTTCATACAGAGGACCCTCAACCTACCCTTCATACAGAGGACCCTCAACCTACCCTTCATACAGAGGACCCTCACCTAACCCTTCATACAGAGGACCCTCAACCTACCCTTCATACAGAGGACCCTCAACCTACCCTTCATACAGAGGACCCTCAACCTACCCTTCATACAGGTAGGCCGTATTATCTTGCTTGCTCTGAAGAGACATGATATACCTAGTTGATATTGACTACTAAATGAATAACTTTCAGCTCAAAATTCAGGCATTAAACGCAGTTTATTTCTGTATCTTGCGTTTTGGTTGGGAGAGTGGGGGTATAGCTGGGAGAATGGGGGTATGGCTGGGAGAGTGGGGGTGTGGCTGGGAGAGTGGGGGTGTGGCTGGTCAGGGGATAGCTGGGAGGAGGTGGTTCATAGGGAGAGATTGTAGGGGTTGGGGGGTGTTGGCAGAGAACATGAAGTATGACTCTGGGTGTACCTTGAGTATAAAAATAGATCTAATTTAAGGATCTAATTTTAGTCTGTGACAGTTTATAATTCAGAAGAGAATTCAGAACAGTTGGGCATCCATCCTATCCCAGCCTTAAATACAGACGGATGGAGGGAGGGTGAAAGCCGGGAGACATTGAACAGATGTAGCCGTGGTGTCGAGGGGAAGAAAGAAGCGAGTAATTGTTTTGAGACAGACAGGAGCACTCATGTATGGCAGGCAGCGTTTGTTCGTCTGTGCTTTTAGCGAAACGTTGACAAGAGGCCTCTAGCCTCAACTTCAAACACTATTTCCCTTTGTTTCAATTTAGCCATGATTGGCTCCTCATCAGTGTGTGTGTTTGTCTGTGTGTCTGTGTTTTCTGAACATGCCTTATTCATGATCTGTCATACTTTGCATTTAAAGATAGAATCCGCAGTACAGTGCCACTGGCCGCCCCACCACCCTTGTTATTGTTTTTGTTGCCGAGCAGAAAAACGTTGTGAGCAGAGAAACGTTGTGCAGCATGGTAAAAACATTGCAGTACATATTGTGCTCTTCTATCGCGCGTGCAATGATGTCAGAGGGGGAAAAACTGTGTTCGTTGTTTGCAGTAACCTCTTTGTTGTTGTAATATTGCAAACAGACTTGGCTGTTTCACCATCAAGGATTCCAGCTTTAAAGACAAATGCAAATAAACATACTGAAGCTCATTATTCAAAGAGAAGCATGTTGTTTAGCTAAAACGTGAACAAGTGATTGATACAGCACAGTAGGTTGCATGTTGTGTGACAATGTTATCAGCGTATGGCAAAGGTCCCTCTGTAAAGTGTATTGAAAACTTGTGACAATACACTTTAAATAAAGTTGACTGGACTTCACGGGCATATGGGTGCCCTCTCTACTCCTGATGCCTAGTATTGGGTAGAAGGCTACAACAATCATCATGACCATCCAAAGCTAAATTCAAATAAATCACGAGTGTCCATATTTCCTTTATTTCCTTTAATGACATGCCTTTACAACGTGTGGATGGTTGTATCAGTGCTTGGTCTTGAGTTTTATCACAAAGCATCAGACAATGTTTTGTCCGTCTAAAAAAAGAAAAAGAAAATGGACAGGCAGAGAAAACAACAACCACATTCTCTCTGTTTTATGCTACTTTCACATTTTTGCTTCTTTATTTAGATGGTGGGAAACTAGGATATCAACGTCCATTTCATTTCTATCAGCTCTTTCAAAGACAAACCATACAGAGTTAATGTCTCCTTTGTGTTGGTTCTGTATACACTATGCTGGACATGAAAGGATTCCAAAACACAGAAACCTTTGACTGTGAAGCGCAGTGCTTTTTTCATTCATGTCCAGAAAACAATTCTGAATGTGAAATTATTTGGTTAAAATGAGAAACAGAAAATGTGAGAGAAGTTTTTCAGGCACTTATTTAAATATTCTTCCAGAGTCCTTGGCTTGGCTACACTGTGCTTTTTTTCATTTGCGGTATGGGTACATGCATTGAAAGAAAAAGTCTCCTCTCCTAAACCCATTACAAATACATGAGACATGAACTCATGGCCTCTGCTCTGCAGGACAAGACAGCGCAAAAGGCTGTACAGTAGCACAACATTCAAATACAACAATTTATTAAATGGATTTCAAATTCCTTCTCGCACACAACAACAATGTACCTATTTACATTTAGTTTGATAAACGTGTGTTGTGACTAGGCCTACTTGTCTATCAACCTGTTGCAACTACTACCTGTTGTAACGACTTGTTTTAACTACAACCTGCTGTAACTACAACCTGTTGTAACAACCTTTTGTAACTACTACCTGTTGTAACTACTACCTGCTGTAACTACAACCTGTTGTAACAACCTTTTGTAACTACTACCTATTGTAACTACTACCTGTTGTTACTATTACCTGTTGTAACAACCTGTTGTAACTCCAACCTGTTGTAACAACCTGTCGTAAATACAACCTGTCGTAAATACAACCTGTCGTAAATACAACCTGTTGTAACTACAACCTGTTGTAACTACCTGTGCTCATCATATCATCAAATCCTTCCAAATGAACTGGCCACCTTGTAGCACTGGGGGGAAAATCTAAACTGTGTAAACATTCCTTGTACATAATACATAATTTCTTAACCACATTGAATATGGAAAGAAGCTTTTACTTTTTTCATTCTCTCACTCTCCTGCCCATATCGCTCCTTTGCCCACCTATCTATCCTCTCTCCTTCTCTCTCTCGCTTTCTCTCTCACTTTCTATCCCTCTCCCTCTCTGCCCTGCCCTGCCCTCCCCCTCCCTTCTCTCTCCATCTTTCTCTCTATGGGATGTTTTAGTGAACCCATGTCACTGTGATGCAAGTGAAAGCCATTTAAACGAATGACAGCTGCAATTTTCTCTTCTCACATTGCTGGGGATAGAACTCTACACACAGTGTTATTAAAGGCAAGGTAAATGATGCATGCATCTATCTGCATTCTGAACGCAGCATGGGGGCTGAACAGAAAGGGGATGTTTGTGTTGAAATTATTACAGTCTTCCCATCGACAGGTTTGTGACTCTGTGGGTGTGTCCCAAATTGTACCCTATTCTCTACATAGTGCATTACTTTCCACCAGGGCCCATAGGGCTATATGTAGGGAATAGGGTCCCATTTGGGACACTGAGTATTTCTCCACTTTGGCTGAGAAAGGAATCTTTGTGTGAAACACATTTCTTTGAATATGAATATGTATTCTATTTCAGGAAGCATAGACTGAGTCATTAAAAATCTTAGCAAATGAGTTTTGTGGAAAAGCCAAATGCACAGTATTGTTTTTGGGTGTTGTTGTGTATGTGTTGTGTTAACATGTAACACAAAACGCTTGTTGGTTCTCAGGACTTGAGAACTTGGACACTACTAGGGTACTGGTAAATCACATGACACACATACGAATCACTTAAATCTACCGACTCTTTTGGGAGTCATTTGATTTGATATCTACCCCAAACCATTGTGCTACGTTATCTGACCATCACAAATCTACTAAGATGCAATGAATCAACTTTGTCATTTCAAGACAACAAGAACATACAGTACAGGGACCTGACAAAATTAAGGAAGAAATGTTTAGTATTTTTACAGCACATCAGTAGTTTTTCAACATTGGTGATGTCATGATCATTTTAACAAATCATTGATTCTAATTATTTCACATTTGGAAAGTAAAGGTAAGTTTCATGATTGATGTTTGGGGCCTGTTATTTATTCAAATTAAATTAAACAAAGTAGGCAGTTGGATGCACAAGCACAGAACACTCTCTAGATCAAAGGCCTGTTATCATTACCTTACAAAAATGTTGTCCAAAAACCATTTCTCTAGATTTTGCTCTAAAAAAATACTTATCAGCCTATCAAAATTTAAACCTGAGATTCAGATTTTCAAAACAATCTCAGAACAGATCCCTATAGACTTTACCCTTCTGTTACTGTGATCTGAACTAACTGCTGTTGTCTATGCACATGTACACTGTGCATTCCAAAATGCTTGACTTTAGATTGACATCTGCAGACAAACACTAACGTTTAAGCATTTCTCTTCTTTAAAAATTGGGCTTTCTCAGTGTTTACCTTTGTAATTAACACATATTGGGTGTGAAGCTTCAAACGCAAGGATCCAGGTTTAATCTATCATGATTTCTTTTGAGTACATCAAAAAAACATTTTCACAACAGAAGACGTTACATCCATCTTGAAATATGGGTCCTATATCTCCGGGTTTAGTTCTGAACTTCTGCTGTTCATGCATAGAATTAGAATCAATTAGTCATTCTAATTCTAGAACTAATTAGGCAATCTAATTATATTGTATACAGTCAGTTCTCACTATAGTGATGTCAGTTCTCACTACAGGGATGTCACACTGGAGTACTGATGTCCTATAGTGTCTAGTAGTGATGATGTCCTGTTACACCACAGTACTGATGTCCTCCACCTCGTTGGGCTTCACAGGCTTGCTGGGCAGCGACTTAAGGTACTCCAAGTGTCGCCGGGCATCCTCCTGGTTCTGCCGTACGTAATACACCACGTAGGAGATGACCATGGCGAACCAGCCGAACATCGTCACCAGCATTGCGTAGTCCGTGGTCCTCTTGGCCAGGTTACACAGGTCCGTGTCCACCGCCAGGAAATGGCGGCCCTCCTGCTCCTGGAGCTCGGAGCTCCGGCAGAGGACGCGTGCAGCCGCCTCGTGGTTGTGGGCCATGCCGCCCAGTGCCTGCTGCAGGGTGCAGTCACAGTGCCAGGGGTTGTCATCCACCAGGACCCGCGCTTTGAGCCGGGCGAATGCATCCTTGTGCACGCTAGTGATGCGGTTGTGTGAGAGGTCGAGGACCTGCAGTGTGGCCTCCACGCCACTGAAGGCACCCTCCTCCAGCGTCTCCACAGCGTTGTGGGACAGGTTGAGCTCCCGCAGCAGCCTCAGGCCCCGGAAGGCATGGTCGGGGACGGCCATGATCTGGTTGTGGTCGAGGCGGAGCACGGCGGTGTCTGGAGGCAGGTCCGGGGGGATCTCTTTGAGCCGGGACCCGGTACAGGTGACATTGAGGCCAAGGAAGAGCCCCAGGGGCCCCGGGCCGAGGTGGAGGCCCGGGTCGGGTCGGGCCCGCTGGCAGACGCAGCCCTTGGGACACATGGAGGCGGAGGGGAAGCACAGGGCCATGAGGACCAGGCTCTGGAGGAGCAGGCACATGGGGATGGAGCGGGACAGCCACAGGTCCAGGGGAGTCATACTGGTGGGGACCACCAGCCCTCAGCATCCCGCCAAGGGACAGGGACACCACACCACTGGACCGGCCCAAGGACCAACAGACCGGCCACGGCTCATACCAAACACTCCATACTGGAGACTGATGAGCCTCCACCAACACYCTCACGGTCTGTTCAGGTCTAACAGGACCTGCCACCAGTTGAACTCATGCTGAAATAAAAACAGATAGAAGCATTAAAAAATATAAAACTGCTTAATGAAGGACTATAAGTATTTTGAACAACTTTTTTAGTGTGGACCTTTTGGTTTTTGCTGTAGTCAAAAAGACAAAACAGGAGCACCACGGTGTGTAAGTGAAAATAAACCATTGATTTACTCTGTTGTATACACATCATCATCATTTCACTGTTATTGATAGAAACAATATTGCACGACTTGTTCTATTTATGACATGCTAGGCTACACGATAAGGTTAAGGTGCTGACCTGTTGCACCCTCTATAACCACTGTGACTATTATTTCACCCTGTTGGTCATCTATAAATGTTTGAACATATTGAAGAACAATCTGGCCTTAATGGCAATGTATTGGCCAGAAGATAATTTTCTAATCTCCACCTGGCAAAGCCAGAAGAGGACTGGCTACCCCTCAGAGCCTGGTAACTCTCTAGATTTCGTCCTAGGTTCCTGCCTTTCTAGGGAGGAATTCCTACAGTAGCCACCGTGCTTCTACATCTGCATTTCTTGCTCTCTGGGATTTTAGGCTCTGTTTCTGTATAAGCACTTTGTGACAACTGCTGATGTAAAAAGGACTTTATAAATACATTTGATTGATTAAGCTAGGTTAGACGAATCACTGTCCTTAAAAGAACACATTCTTTACTGAGACGTGGCAATAAGGATAGACCTGTGAATCAAACACTAGCAAGCTACAAACTATTTTTATTTAACCAGGCATGCTAGTTAAGAACAAATTCTTATTTACAATGACGGCCTAGGAACAGTGGGTTAACTGCCTTGTTCAGGGGCAGAACGACAGATTTTTACCTTGTCAGCTCGGGGATTTGATCTAGCAACCTTTCGGTTACTGGCCCAATGCTCTAACCACTAGACTCTAACCACTAGAATCTAACCACTAGGCTACAACTATGTTGTGTATTTAGTCAATTAACCTTTTACTGCAGTGGGCTAAATCAAGGTCACACAGTGTTTCTTGGTAGTCTTAAACAAATCTACTTTGAAACCAAAGTATAAACCTCACACACATGGTTATGGGATTAAAAAAAGAAGGCCCCTGCATAATTTCAGATATAGAGTTGAAATGTATTACATTTTGAGTTTGCATCCCAATATTACACTTTATATACATTACAGAAGACTGAAATATAACAAAACCGTTTGACATAGAAACACCGGATTTTCGCCGTTGAATATATATTTAAAAAAAATTATAATTATGAAATTCTGAGAAATATGAACATTCCACCCATGAGGCCACTAGCAGGGCGATTTAGTCATTTGACTGCAGGAAAGAGTTTTAAGAACAGATTCAAATTCACAATGACGATTTGTCAAACATATACATTGCCTGTTGTGACATGTACATTTTATTATCTGTGTAAGAGTAAGAATATGGTAAGTGCACAGTAATGGGAAGTTAGAGTGGACAATGGAATCAATGTTTACTTGCGTTCCCATTCATGACATGATCGGTATTGTTAGTAAAAAAAACATACACCTGCTCTATTGTAAGCTTGCGTACTGTGGATAACAACAACACATTGCCTGCATTCCAAATGGCACCCTATTCTCTATGTGTGCACTACTTTTTACCAGGTCCCATAGGGAATAGGGTGCCATTTGGGACACATACATTGTGTGATAGGGACTCAGCCATTGTGTGATAAGTGTTAAGTACAGTGGAGTGCAGCAGGCTGGTTATATCATGCCCCCCCTCATTCTCCCTCTGTCACACTGTGTATTGTCACCTTCTCAAAACAGATCCTTGTCTGCAGAACATCACATGGGGAAGACACCGCACAGGGTGAATGTCTGGAATTCACTTACAGTACAGGAACTCTACATTAACCCAACTGTACAATACAGCACTATTCAATCATAAAAATGCTAGGCACCTTTATTCAGCCATAGCTGTATTTTCCCCATATTGAAAGCCTATCTATCCTGTAGTCTGTAAGTCAACTGTACAATACAGCCCTATTCAATTATAAAAGTGTGTGTCTGTCAGATCTCCCTGAGGTACTGATAAAACACATTCATTACCGAGTTCGAACAGGATAAGATCCTGAAAAATGTATCCACTTAGACATACAATCAATTCTGATTATACACAACTTTACTATACTGCCCAGCAGCTTGAAGGGAGGAATTGTAGAACGCTCTAGAATACAGTGATTGTTAATGGATATGGGCATCTCCCCATATCTGGGAAAAAAATAGATACTAAAAACTATAGAAATAATAATAACCTAGTGTGAGGGAGTGGCCCTATCCCTATCACAGCTTGTGTTGTTCACTAGATCCTATGAGGATGATAGAGAGAGAGATGGAGAGAGATTTAGAAAGGGAAGAATCTTAGTTGACTGTCTGAGGCCCAGTCTCCCCTGGGAGCACCAGGCACAGCTCAAAGATATGACAGAGAGACTAAAATAGAATAGAATTTATGTTTATTTATCCATTTCAGGGAGGGAAGCATCTGTGTTGTCTGAGGCCCAGCCTCCCTTAAGTGTGTCTAGGTTCAAACGCCAACTGACAAAACGTTGAATTGCATGCAGGCATGTCATCCACCATCCGCAAGTAGAAAAATGGCAAAGCAACACAAGTGACAGTTGGTATCCGCGGTGACGAGGGATTTTGAATGCATCATCTTCAGAGGCCCTTAGAGGGGAGAATGTAGGCTATGTGTCACTGGGAGTGTGTGAGCTTTGAGGCCTTTCAAGTCCAATGACTAACTGACTGAAGTCATACCATCATACCCAACAGATATTTCACAGTAATGACCTGGCTGAATTCAGCTGCTAGCCCTCTTCCGTCTCTGGTCACACTGCAGTGTCAAAGGTTTTTCACATACAGGTTGAAATGGGCGCCTTTGAATTCTATAATTGGCCAAACGTTAATTGATATGTAAATGTTGTGTGTCCACAGTCCACTAACAACTAGCATACAGCCTCAGCTGCGAGGCTGCAACAATTTCTATTTTTGCCACCACTTCAATTTTCTTTTCACAAATCAAGAAGGACATGATTGCCCTGTCATTCAGATTCAGTGGAACCATTAAAACATTCATAAATTGAATAAAGTCCTTACATTCTACCTGCAGTCTTTATATGACCATATTGTTTAGCAGTACGGTTTAGACAATTTTGAAACTCTGACCAATTACAGATGTAGGATCTTAATTTGAGCCAGTTTGCTACATGTGGATAATAATTTATGTGGATAATAATTTACATTTCTTGTAGGGGATAATAKATTTTCCGTTAGGGTAAATCAAGTCTGACAGTTTAAAGTCGAAATTACAAACTTTATAAGCCTTTTTAAACCTACAAGTTTATACAAGTTTTATACACTACAAGTATGCATTTCCTACTGTGCACGAAAATTCTCAGCAACAACAGAGTGATCAAATTAAGATCCTACATCTGTATCATGTCATCAATGTTAACTTTGATTTTTGTTAAGTAAATATCTGTCATCATATGATTTTAAGGGTAAATAAGAGCGTCTGCTAAATGACTTAAATGTTAAATGTAAATGCCGGAGAGTGGATTGGGGATAGAGAATAATACAACCTTTAACATTACTGTAAAAAGAGCCATCCTTTACAAAAATCTGATTTTCAAATGCAACTAAATTGGTCTGCAATCACAATTTAGCAGGCACTCTAGAACTGGGATGGGCTCCCAATCAACTACAATCATGCATGGGCTTTGGAAATAGCACGTAGGCTATGTAGTGGCTGCTCAATAATTTTCTCCCCCATGTTTTTTCTCTCTTTGTAAGAGCTTAGCTGTGACTTCCACTGATGTCAACCAAAGCTTACAGGTAAAGCTAATTCTTATGACAAATCTCAACATGGCAGTAAGGATGAATCATGAAGTAAAGAAAAYTAAATACAGCTATAACTCTTTTAGGTTAAGTGATATTGAAGCCATCCATTGCAAAACACTGTCAGCCAGGAAGCATTAGCCTGAAGATGAATGAATGGTCAAGAGTTCAATGAAATAGCTCTTTGATATGACCCCACCATAAAGTCAGAGAATAAATAATGTCAATTGTTCCATTACTATGCATTTACAAAACAATTACTAGAATACTATGTAACATCAATGGTGTTACTGTAGTGTTACTACACAGTTATAAGAGCAACTTGATGTACACCATCATTGTATTAAGAGGCAGAGTGATTAGACAGAGTTTAAATGTTTTTTGACACAACCATGACACGATTTCTATCATTTATCATAGGATATAGCCATTCTCTTACTTAAGTTACATGTTCCTGTCAAGGCCATATTTATGAAATTCAACAAAGATGTGGTGTGCATCTCAGCATCCCAAATGGCACCCTATTACATACATAGTGCACTGCGTTTGACCAGAGCCGTAGTGCACTACATAGGGAATAGGGTGCAATTTGGGACATAGACTTAGATCTACAGTGGACTAGCCTACTATGTTTTCATGAAGCATATAGCCCCACATCACTTGATACAGTTTGTGTTAATCAAATCAACATTATTATTAAGGATGAACCATTTATGCAAATAGTCTTGATGCATTTAGGGATTTCGAATTACCATAGAAATGGGCCTGAGCAAATAATAGCCAAGCTATTCCTCAAAGACAATAGTCTGCAAGTGTTATAAATGGCATGGCATTTCCCAAACAAATAAACCATGCCC
Organism: Salvelinus sp. IW2-2015; assembly: GCF_002910315.2. NCBI lineage: Eukaryota > Metazoa > Chordata > Actinopteri > Salmoniformes > Salmonidae > Salvelinus > Salvelinus sp. IW2-2015. The sequence continues at coordinate 9,144,302 of NC_036869.1, forward strand.
CATGGTAAAGAATCGGATTTATGAGTAGCCAAGCCTACACAGATTTGTACACTTTTTTTTAGGTAGGCCTATAGGTCTAAATGTATGCCTTTTGTTTATCGGTTATATATGATCATTCTGATATTACAAGATGTTATTATATAGTATGAGTTTTGATATGATATAATGAGTGTGTATCTGCTAAACAATTTTCATATGAACACTAAAGAAAAGGACACCCTGCTGTGTGAGCCTGCTCGTCACCAAGGTGAATTCCTTCCTATAGCGCACTCCTGGGCTCAACCGTCAACGGTTAACCCTACCCTCGAGCTCCGCGGCCGAATGCGACGTAACCTACTACAGGGTTCCCGGCTTCCCTTTCTGACCAGCGCAGCTGTTGTTTTCTACATGGAAACAACTCACTGCCATGATTAAACTATTTCATTGCGGCATGCATGTAAAGATGACACCCAATGAACTATGTTATGTCCAAGTATTTATCAAGGACATAACAGCAATATTATTGCAGGCATCCTATCATAACATTATTATAACAGAAAAATACCAGTATATTCGACATTCCAACAATAAACTATATTTGAGTGATCAGAAGACATGAATGAGGCTGTGAAGCAACACATTGAATCGTCACATGACAACGTTTAATAATATTATTAATTTAAAACATGGTGGATATTGAAATCACCCCAAAAACGGATATATGACTACCCCAACTCATCTATTTTTCCTGTTTGTTTCTTAATCTGACTAACAACAACCATCAGACAAGAAAAATAAAGGTGGAAAGCCAGCATGAAAATTATTCTATACATACGTGTGTGTGTGCTGCGCGTGTAACGGAACTGCGGAGCAACAGGCGACATATGTTTCCATTCTCACCTGCAATAAAAACAACCCCTCTCAATTCCATACGTTGACATTCTAAACGGATCGTTCCAACCCAATCTTCCTTCTGTAATTTTTGCCTCAAAGATGTTCGAATATCCGAAGTTGAAATTCACATTGTTGCAATTGCTTGTTGCTGCTCAGTATTGAACATGAAAGGAATGTGACTGGGCTCGAGCTGGTAAGGGAGGGGTTTGCGAGACAAGAATTGGCCGCGACGGTATTTACCCGGAGCGCGCGCGGGGATGAATGGAATGCACGCGGCGGTCAGACAGAAAGTAGGTATTGCCATACTGTCTGTTGGGTTCTTCTGACTAATTCAATCAACTTGTAATACGTCATCAGACATTTTCATTGTATTGTATTCTCGTAAAACTAAATGGAGAGTTGTTAAGTTAAGACAAACTGTAGGTGCATTTCACTGTTAGTCTACACCTGTTGTTTACGAAGCATGTGAGGAATACAATTTGATTTGTGGCCCCAGTCACCACCCTCAATCTGCATAACACTTCAATGAGTCCAGGGTAGAAATAATTGTCAAAATATTGCTCTTTCAGTGTTGCATACTTGAATTGTAGCCGATCACATTGGTCCACATTTGAAAATACCCTATACTAAATACTTTTCTGTTACTATGTGTCTGCTCACACAAGTTTCCTACAGGTAGCCTACATAATGTAATCAGGAGCCCACATTTGCCATGTGGCCTACACAGTAAATACCATGGTAAATGTGGCCTACACAGTAAATACCATGGTAAATGTGGCCTACACAGTAAATACCATGGTAAATGTGGCCTACACAGTAAGTACCATTTACCATGGTATTTATGAGTCACATGAAGCTGTCACACTGCCACGTGACAGTCAGGGGAATCTGAGGGGAACTGTCTATGTAACATGCCCATGGTGGCCACCAGCCTGGCAGTCAAGCAGGATCTCCCTCAATTTCTCACATAACAGGCAGGGAAGGAATGGGGACACCCATATACATCATTTCTATGGGAACACCCAACTGTGGTGATGACATGAGGGGCCCTAGAGATTCCCTGGGGGCCAGACACCACGTGACATCAAGTGCTTTCTGAGTTTGGTCATAGCCTGGCCAGGCAACCATGGACACAGTATACAAAGACATTCAGGACTCAGGAGTCTATATTTTGTAATCAGACATCTCCAATCGCCACCATTCCKCCACAAGACTGTGATAGTGCGCTGAACAAAAGCCTCAACATTAGCTCAGGGAGCTAATGCAAGTCTTCAGATCTCAGGTAAGATTATTCATCACTTCATCATGTGGTTAGTCAAACCACCTCCGCTACACCTTATGTACAATTCCCCAACAGATGTTGATTCGAGATAAATAGCCATCTATTTACATGTAACAGTCCTTTTCTCATATTAAGCAGTTAGTGATCAGCTGAGGTATATCAACCACACACAAATCATCCAGCGATGTATTTGAGAGGGTCTAGCTGCTCCGATGATGAGACATTTTCCTTTTCGCCCATAAAAGGTTTTGTTTTGTTACGGTTATTTGCATACTGAGTGGCTAATTATTTCCAGCCAATAAGCAGTTATCTGATGGATGATTTAGAGGGGAAAGAATGATGAATGGTTAGTACAATTTATCAGGCCATTKGTCTATTTGGGTGACCACTGCGATCAAACTCTGCATGCAACACAGATAATATTCATAACCCTATCCCTAACCCTTTATGTCATGAGATGGTAAAGGGGATACCTAGTCAGTTACACAACTGAATGCATTCAACCGAAATATGTCTTCCGCATTTAACCCACCCCCTGCCTATAATTCCTCAATTGCCATGTAATGCCTACCAATACATTTGCAATGTTTAAGTCTGTCTTCAAGCAATCATTTTCTCAAACCTGTCATTTCATATATACCTGAACTGAATAAATTAATTAAATAAATGATGGTCTGTTTTCCGCTGTCACAGAGATTTTCTGCAGCAACCAGCAGCCTCTCAGTTTAACTCTGTTAACTGGACCTGTCCCTTTCAACACAATACAATCTGATAAAAGTGTATATGTCACCAATTAAAATGATCAAAAATGGCTGTAGTGGGCCTTTAAACACAATCCGATTGTGTTTTTATTTACCTTTGTTTTAACTCAAAGGTAAGGCTATTTGACATAGCACGTACACAGCAGCATCAGGCGGTCGATACACACACACACACACGCATGCACAAACGCACAAAACAACAAGGGGGCGGCCAGTTGATACGAGCACATCAAAAGTAGTGCACTATGTATAGGAAACAGGGTGCCATTTTGAACGCACCCTTTGATTGTCTCCTAGATTAAGCCCCTCCTCCTAAGGCTTGACAGATTGATGTAGCACACTGTTCCTCCTCCATTTCTAAGGGGGAATAGATTGATGTTACCACTAGGATAAGTATGTTGTTTGTGTGGTGTTGTACAGACAAAGATGAGGTTGAATGGCACTCTAAGGAAAATGGTTGAAAGAGACCCTTAATACAAACACACCCCCATAAAGAAAATGAGAATTAAAAACAGGTTCAGCCCCTGGTTCGACCGTGATCTTGCAGAGTTACTCCACCTCAAGAATTGCATTTGGCGAAAGGCTCGGCACATGCATACTCAGGCTGACTGGCTTTCGTTCATGCAAATGAGAAATAAGTACACTCAGGCTATCCGGAAGGCCAAAGTTAGTTACTTTAAGGAGCAGTTCTTTCTCTGTGGGTCTAACCCCAAGAAGTTATGGAAAACGGTTAAAGACCTGGAGAATAAACCCTCCTCCTCACAGCTGCCCATGTCCCTTAAAGTTGATGATGTGGTTGCTACTGACAAGAAGCACATGGCTGAGCTCTTTAATCACCACTTCATTAAGTCAGGATTCCTATTTGACTCAGCCATGCCTCCTTGCCTGTCCAACATTTCCCCATCTCCCACCCCTTCTAATGCGACTATCCCCGATGCTTCTCCCTCTTTTCCCCCTGCCCTGCTATAAAGTTTCTCCCTGCAGGCAGTCACTGAGTCCAAGGTGCTAAAGGAGCTCCTGAAACTTGAACCCCAAAAAACATCTYGGTCAGATGGTTTAGACCCTTTCTTCTTTAAGATTGCTGCCCCTATCATCACCAAGCCTATCTCCAASCTTTTTAACCTGTCTCTCCTTTCTGGGGAGGTTCCCATTGCTTGGAAGGCAGCCACAGTTCATCCTTTATTTAAAGGGGGAGATCAAGCTTATCGTAACTGTTATAGGCCTATTTCTATTTTGCCCTGTTTATCAAAAGTGTTGGAAAAACTTGTTAATAATCAACTGACTGGCTTTCTTTATGTCTATAGAATTCTCTCTGGTATGAAATCTGGTTTCCRCTCAGGTTATGGATGTGTCACTGCAACCTTAAAGGTCCTCAATGACGTCACCATTGCCCTTGATTCTAAGCAATGTTGTGCTGTTATTTTTATTGACTTGGCCAAAGCTTTTGATACGTAGACCATTCCATTCTTGTGGGCCGGTGTCACGACTTCCGCCGAAGTCGGTCCCTCTCCTTGTTCGGGCGGTGTTCGGCGGTCGACGTCACCGACCTTCTAGCCATTATTGATCCATTTTTCATTTTCCATTGGTTTTGTCTTGTCTTCCTACACACCTGGTTCCAATCCCATCAATTACATGTTGTGTATTTAACCCTCTGTTTCCCCTCATGTCCTTGTCGGAGATTGTTTGTTGTGTTTATTGTAGGTGTTTATTGTTATTTCTGTTGTGCGACGGGTTTTGCACCCTCTATTTCTTATTTTGTATACTTTGGTTTTCGTTGGTTTTGATGTTTATTAAACAGCTCCGTTTTTACCAAGTTCATTCTCCTGCGCCTGACTTCCGTGCCACCAGCACGCACCACATTACAGCCGGSTAAGGAGTATTGGTGTCTGTGAGGGGTCTTTGGCCTGGTTTGCTGACTACCTCTTTCAAAGAGTGCAATGTATAATGTCAGAAAATCTGCTGTCTCAGCCACTGCCTGTCACCAAGGGAGTACCCCAAGGCTCGAACCTAGGCCCCACGCTCTTCTCAATTTAGATCAACAACATAGCTCAGACAGTAGGAAGCTCTCTCGTCCATTTATATGTAGATGATACAGTCTTATACTGTTGGCCCTTGCACGGATTTTGTGTTAAATGCTCTACAACAAAGCTTTCTTAGTGTCCAACAAGCTTTCTCTATCCTTAACCTCCAAAACAAAGGTCATGTGGTTTGGTAAGAAGAATGCCCCTCTCCCCACAGGTGTGATTACTACCTCTGAGGGTTTAGAGCTTGAGGTAGTCACCTCATACAAGTACTTCAGAGTATGGCTAGACAGTARACTGTCCTTCTCTCAGCACATATCAAAGCTGAAGGCTAAAGTTAAGTCTAGACTTGGTTTCCTCTATCTTAATRGCTCCTCTTTCACTCCAGCTGCCAAACTAACCCTAATTCAGATGACCATCCTACCCATGCTAGATTACGGAGACATAATTTATAGATCGGCAGGTAAAGGTGCTCTCGAGCGGCTAGATGTTCTTTACCAATAGGCCATCAGATTTGCCACCAATGCTCCTTTTTGGACACATCACTGCACTCTATACTCCTCTGTAAACTGGTCATCTCTGTATACCCGTCGCAAGACCCACTGGTTGATGCTTATTTATAAAACCCTCTTAGCCCCCCCCCCCCGTGAGAAATCTACTACAGCACTCATCCTCCACATACAACACCCGTTCTGCCAGTCACATTCTGTTAAAGGTCCCCAAAGCACACACATCCCTGGATCGCTCCTCTTTTCAGTTCGCTGCAGCTAGCGACTGGAACGAGCTGCAACAAACACTCAAACTGGACAGTTTTATCTCAATCTCTTCATTCAAAGACTCAATCATGGACACTCTTATTGACAGTTGTGGCTGCTTAGTGTGATATATTGTTGTCTCCACCTTCTTGCCCTTTGTGCTGTTGTCTGTGCGGCAGGGTAGCCTAGTGGTTAGAGCGTTGGACTAGTAACCGAAAGGTTGCAAGTTCAAATCCCCGAGCTGACAAGGTGCAAATCTGTCGTTCTGCCCCTGAACAGGCAGTTAAGCCACTGTTCCTAGGCCGTCATTGAAAATAAGAATTTGTTCTTAACTGACTTGCCTAGTTAAATAAAGGTAAAATAAAAAATAAAAAATGTTTGTACCATGTTTTGTGCTGCTACCGTGTTGTGTTGCTACCATGCTGTTGTCATGTTGTGTTGCTGCCTTGCTATGTTGTTGTCTTAGGTCTCTCTTTATGTAGTGTTGTGTTGTCTCTCTTGTCGTGATGTGTGTTTTGTCCTATATATATATATTTCTATATATATATACACACATTTTAATCCCAGCCCACGTCCCGGCAGGAGGCCTTTTGGTAGGCCGTCATTGTAAATAAGAATTTGTTCTTAACTGACTTGCCTAGTTAAATATAGTTTCAAATAAACACAGAGAGGTATTTGTATCAAGCAAAGCCACAAAGCCCCTAAAAAATCGGTGAAAAACTTTTTATTCCACATTTTTTACATAAAAAAAATCACAAAAGTTGTGAACTGGGCCTTTAATAGTCCTTTATTAGCAGACCGATATAGCTATCTGTAGTGCGTGCAAAATATCTGCACCGCCACCCCCCCTACACAAGCCTACACAATGTCCTCTATCAAATGCTTCTGACTTGACAAGACACATTCATCAGAGCAGCTAAATTAGCTTAATGTTATAACTAGATAATGGTAACGGGGGAAAGTGTGTGTGTTTCTGTGTGTGTGTGCTTGTGCAATTGTTTTTTGCAAAGCTCAAGCTCAATAAAGAAGCTCATGATTGAAATTGTGACAATGGGTTAATGAGGGGTTAATGACGTAAATGGTATTTCTGTCTGTTGGTCAGCTGTGAATAACCTGCATGGACAATGTATTACATAGATAGAGACAGGGTATTCCGGGAACACAGTGAAAGTGACATGCCATTGACTCATTGACTCTTCACAGGTACAGCTCACCATACACACACACACACACACACACACACACACACACACACACACACACACACACACAGCACACACACACACACACACACACACACACAATGCCAGCACGCACGCAGTGACACAATGAAACACCACACACAAGTTGCCTTAATTATAAAGAGTATAGAAATAGATTCTGGTCTCATATGGCAATTAAATCTGGAAGAGGCATGATTATCCAAGCATTCCACTTTACCATCTCATCTAGCCACTCTCTGGGCTCTGTGGTGTGTGTTGTGTGTGTGTGTGTGTGTGTGTGTGTGTGTGTTGTGTGTGTGTGTGTGTGTGTGTGTGTGTGTGTGTGTGTGTGTGTGTGTGTGGTGTGTGTGTGTGTGTGTGTGTGTGTGTTGTGTGTTGTGTGTGTGTGTGTGTGTGTGTGTGTGTGTGCACTATGCATTATGGAACATTTAACACGACTGTCAAGAACAGGAAACACCTCTTTTCTTTCTCAAACCAATGGTTGGTCATTTAGCACGTGTAAACTGGAGTTGAGCTCTGTATCATGAGCCTACACTTAAATAATAGGGAGGCAATACAAAAGAGAGACATTTATGATTAATTTGACAATAAAAAATACAATTTAGCCACTCATGTGGATACACTGCATTTAAAATCATAGAGGATAACAAAATAGAGTTTAACAACTTATTCCATTGGGGTCTTCTTGCTTTCATACCAAAAACAGACTCATATTATGATACTGTTTCAAATTGGTGTTGGGACTTTTTTAATGAATCTAATCAGAAGAGTGATACTAAGTTTATTTGTAGAGCCAATATATGAAAGCAATAGTAAGTGAATAATATTGGGGCAGTTTTCTATGATTCCTCATGTGGAGAGAGGGGAAAGACCGCTTCTTCAGCTTCATGGTTCTCCAATAAAAGGGGGAAATCCCTGTGTGGCAAGTGCCAGAGTAAGCTGCAAGAAAATCTGCCTTGAGGTAGAGCTGGAGAGTTTTGTACGGTAAGACTGTTCTACAAGTCCATTCAACAAACTGGGTGGGATGCACGCCACAGAAGACTGCATTAGCCTGCTGAGCTGAAGCTGAGGTATTAGCTTGGGGAGCTAATGCAACTAAACCATCTCTGTTACACTTACTGGTGGACTATGGACTGCAGTGCTCCTGATGAGAAGAGCACTGTTGCTGGCTCATGTCATGACCTCAGCAATTTATACCTTCTAACAATGAGATAGAGAAAACCCGTTTCAGCCCTTTGTGTGCACAGCTAAAAACAAACCCAATCTCTGTGCATAGTTGCCCAAAAGCCTGAAGGCTATCCTTTGAAGTGCTTAGACAGAACTCAACTAATGTCTTAGAAAGCATGTGTGACCACGCTGTTTTAAATAGACTGGATGCACACCATTAGCAAGAGAGAGGATCAAATTGAATTGGCGTTAAAACGTTGGGCCGTTCTCTCTTCCTGATCTGCTTGGCAGTGTCAGGAATCTCATRTCAGTGGATATGGTAATTACCATTTTGCTTTTGTATAACATCAGTTCAAATGGCCTCTTTCGCCCTGCTCTGGGCCGCATCAGATATAGTCAGTGGCAAATGGCACCGGAGCTCTGGTCAAAAGTAGTGCACTATATAGGGAATAGGGTGCCATTTGGGATGCAATCAGTGCCTCCGTAGCCTCTCCTTTGAAATGTCTTTATCCCCAGTCAGTCTGTCTGGGACTTTGTGGAAATTATGACATTGGAATCATAACCCTGGAGTGTAGCCACTTGTCTGGGTCACAATGTGTGTGTGTTTGTGTAGCCACTTGTCTGACTGTGTCATGATTGACGGTTTCTGGAATTTTGCCAGGACCGGGCCGTTCTCTTGATATCATTTTGTAATAATCTCTGCCTGCATTGACTGAGTGCACTGTCAGTTGCAGCTGGGGTCCCTCGTTCCTTTCATCCCTCCTTTCCTTCAACCCTCCTTCCCTCCATTACCCCTTGTCTCATCCATTTTTCCATTCCTCCTTCCTTCCACCTCTTCTTCCCTCCATTCATCCATTCCTCCTTCCCTCCATCCCTCTGTCTCTGCATTCATCCCTCTTATCTCTATCACTCAGTCCTTCTATTCCTCCTTATCTCGTTTAATTCTTCCTTCTCTCCATCCCTCAGTCCTTTCATCCCTCTATAATCATATTCACTGATACATTCAATGTTGAGATGTGTTCAAGGTTAGATCAGCCAATTACTTGCTATGAATGGACCAACAGCTGTATGCCCTTGGGTCCTCACTGATGTCAATGTCACATTGAGTGTGAAGTGTGAGGGCACACTGGGGAGCAGGTGAAGGAGGGGGAAAAAGAGGGGGAGAGGAGGGAGGATGAGGCTGAGAGGAGGAGGGATGGAGGAAGAGAGGAGGATGATTGGGAGGGTGAGTGAGGAGGAGGAGCAGAGGGAAGAGGAAGGGGGGATGAGGAGGGAGAGGACGACTATAGAAGGTGTAAATCCCAATGACAATATAGAGTAATCCAGTTAATAGTGGTAGCGTCAGCAGCCAGTAGTCCCATATGGACCTACAGGAGAGGAGACCAAGGTGATTGTTGCCTGCCTGTCAAACAAATGTCATACAGATGCTCAGTACAGATTCAATATTACATTACTCACCACTCTGTCCACAGCACCAAGAGCAAAGTCTCTCACCCTCACAACTGTCTGCCACTATTGTTTAATCAATCAAACCATAAACAGTACTGTACTCTCACTAATAACTACAATATGTCATTGTTTTCTGTAAATCCACTCTGATCGAAAATCTGTTCCCATGTATTGAATCCAAAAATGAAGGTTGTGGAGTTTGCCTGAGCTCGGGAGTGCCTGCTTCAGTATCTTTTTAAGAAGAAGTCTGAGTGGGCGACGTGACTGTCAAGGTAATTGTCACTGTATCCACACATGGCTATAGAAATCAATAGAAAATAATACATGTGTGTGTGTGTGTATTTCTCTCTCTCTCTCTCTGTCTCTCTCTCTCTCTCTCTCTTTCTCTCTTGGAGAAACAAGGGTTATAGAAAAATGTGCCAGATATCCACAGAAAAAAAATCTATACTGTATTGTGGACACCCAACATAACATACAAACTGTCGAAGCACACAACCCAGAATAGTGAAATACCACTTGGACCACTTGAAAACAATACCCTTAGAGTGTTGCAAAATTAAAACAGCAATGCAAAAACCATACATCATGCAATAGGAAGAATAACGAAGGCAGTCAGTCAGTGGCGAGAACTATGAGGCAGCTGGGCAATGAGGAGAGAGTCTTTGTATCCTAAACCCAGTTGACMCTTTTTCTGTCTCATTGTAACGTAGGGTTTGGAACACGATGGGCTCTTTTAACAACATGCAATGCATGTCCCCCGCCACCCTCTCTCCGAGCGCATGGCTTTGAAACGTCTCTCTTCTTTAAAAGTCGTAATTTCCATGTTCTCTTCATTATAAGTAGAATCCCTCATCCAAGCCAGGCTTTTTCATGCATAAAACATAGAAGTCTAGATACAGCCTTCACAGATGTGGATGGAGAGGGATACTCCACTATACCAGCAGCATTCTGACTCAAAATATTACATTTGCTTTTCATACCTTTCACCAGAGGAATTCATCAAATGTCTCATATTTACACATTTCTCCCTAATTTCATCTGTCAAAAAAAAACATATTTCACATATTCAGAAATGTGGCATTTAAAGGTAATATTACTCCAACTCTGGAAAACCCTGGTATTTTACAGAGATCAGGGGGATTCCGTGAATCTTTAAGGAGATAGCCTAATGGTCCAGGAGTTCTTTCAGGGAAGTTCTTTCCATCCAATTAAGAAATGAATTAACAGTGATAAGGAGGACATTTATCTAACCGCTCTGTGACTCCAAAATCCACCGGAGCTCCAAGATTCCTCTTTAGGGAATATTCTCACTTCTCATTGTCAGTCATCCCTCTCTGTACTCTGCCCCTTCCTCCTTCCACACCCCCTACATCCTTACCATTCCTCCTCGATAGAAAGGGCATAAAGTGGATGGAATGAAAAAGGTGTATGGTACTCCTTTTAGGTGCCTGAAGCCTACTCCTTTCATCTTGAGCTCCAATGTTCTGAGAGCCAATGTTCTATGAGGTGCCGATACTCAAGCAGTAGAAAACTCAGGGTGTCGGTATACTCTGTACCAGTGAGCACCGCTCAAGCACTGCTGTTCTAGTCTCAGGTCATTAAAATCCCATGGTATGACAATTGCATGGGACATTGGCTACATTTGTGGGAGAAAATGCATGGGAATAGGTGCCGTTAAGAGATCTCTGATATCATGGTTCCTCGGTGCGTATGTAGAGGAGGTGATTTCTTGGTCGGTTGACCCGGAGGGATCTAATCCTAACGGTTACACATACAAATATGCACTTGAGTTTATGTACTGCACTTGAGTTTATGTACTGCACTTGCGTTTATGTACTGCACTTGAGTTTATGTACTGCACCTGAGTTTATGTACTGCAGCTTGAGGTTTATGTACTGCACTTGCGTTTATGTACTGCACTTGAGTTTATGTACTGCACCTGAGTTTATGTACTGCACTTTAGTTTATGTACTTGGCACTTGCATTTATGTACTGCACTTGCGTTTATGTACTGCACTTGAGTTTATGTACTGCACTTGCGTTTATGTACTGCACTTGAGTTTATGTTGGCATATATTTAATAATGTGTCTTTGAGTGTCCTGAAAGGTGTCTGCCAAATAAAATCCATTATTATCATTATTATTATTAATAGTTAGCCGAGGTTATCCTTGTAGATTATTAGATTTACATTGAAACTGAACACAAACTCAGCCACAACAAGTCTAAACATCAGCCTCTCTCTATGAGCTGAACATCCCAAGAGTTACATAGGAGAGATGAAAGGTTACCTCTCTCCCCCTCCTCTCTCTCTGTCTCGCTTTCTCTGTCTCTGTTTCTCTCTCTCTCAGAGTACAAGAGAGTCAACACTTGTTCATGTCCTTGGGGAAAGTAAAGGCAGAATTGGTAGCTATAATGCTTTTTTTTAAAGCAATAAAAGAATTCACTTCAACTTGTATGGCTTGGAGACAGAAACATCCTTGACAAATAATTGACCAAGAAGTTTCATAATATCTAATTTTACAGTTTCAGGCTACAGAAGCACAGTACAAGCTTCTGACTATAACGTGACAACAACCTTGAATGTTGAGAAACTTGTGAATAGCCAGCTACACTTCATAGACAAAGGTTTCCGCTTGACAGGAAATTACTTTTAATGCTCAGGGGGGAACGTGCACTTCTTGTCCCCCGCTAAACCACATAGAACAGAGATCGACCCTCGTCCTGCGAGACGTGAGTGAGTTGTGCTTCACCATTCATATTAACACCACTTAACAGAGCACACACGTAAGTTGTTATTAGCAATCCAATGAGGAAGGGAACAAAGAGGATACTAGTATAGTAGTAGGCAGGTAAAGTTCTGTGGCCTGCCATGGAACACACTATCTAGACAGGCAGCTTCGTGTGTGGAAGTATTATGTTCAACATAGAGGATGAATTACAGATGTAAGATTTTTTTTGGGGGGGGGGCCGGTTTGCTACAGCAGGAAATAATCGTGCAGCAACAGGAAATATTAATTATTATGTGGATTATAATTAATATACATTTTTTTGCAGGGGTTGATACATTTTTCATAAGGGAAAATCATGTCTGAAATTTAAAAGTGGAAATAACAAACTTCAGAAGTAATTTCAAACCTCAAATACACTACAAATAAAAAAAGATCCTGTATTGCAGGACATTTCTGCAACAGGGTGATTAAATTAAGATCCTGCATTGTAGCCTATGTGGGCAGTTCTTAAAAATAAATTCAGAACATTGTCCTCCTGTGCAGTCATTATAATACACCGTATAGGTAAGCATCTTCACTGGAACCCATCAGAACATGCTGAGTTGACAAAAACTACATCCATTTACACAGGAGGGCTACATTGAACAGGACAGGTGTATACTCTATGTAGGGGGCTGGTTGCTGGCATATCAATTTCTTCATTGTCTCAGGAGACCCTGAGTGTGTGTGGGTGTATGTGTGTTTCCACGTGAAGGAGAGAAAGCCTCTGGAGTGCCAGCTTATCCCTCCCTCCTTTCATCACTCCCTCCTTCATCCCTCCTTTTCAGTTGCTTCTGGTAGAGTAGGAGAAGATAGCCAAGGAAACATTCCCAATGGATACCTGTGTGTGTGTGTGTGTGTGCATGTGTGTGTGTGTGTGGTAATTAGGTAGTATTTACTCAGTTCCTCAGTCATAAAAGAATGTTAATTCGACCATTGGTGGATACTAGTTGAACTCTGTCTCTATTTACAAGACAACACAGATTGTTGTGTGTGTGTGTGTGTGTGGTGTGGTGTGGCTCCTGAGTAAAGGTCAAGAATGTGAGAATGGCCAGTCAGTCAACCCGTCTGTCCAATCAACACTGTCTTTGAAGTGTGTGTGTGTGTGTGTGTGTGTGTGTGTGGTTAATTAGGTAGTATTTACTCAGCTCCTCAGTTCATAAAGAATGTTAATTCAACCATTGGTGGATACTAGTTGAACTCTGTATTTACAAGACAACACAGATGTGTGTTGTGTGTGGTGTGTGTTTTGTGTGTGTGTGTGGTATGTGGCTCCTGAGTAAAGGTCAAGAATGTGAGAATGGCCAGTCTGTCAACCCGGCTGTCCAATCAACAGCTGCTTTGAAGTGGTTGTGTGTGTGTGTTGTGTGTGTGTGTGTGTGTGTGTGTGTGTGTGTGTGTGTGTGTGTGTGTGGTGAGGGGTAATCCATGCGTTAGCCTTCTAGAGCCCTACGCATTAGTCTGACAACAGATAGGCATGCTGCCCCATTCTCTCCGGTTCTATCTCTAATGCTGAGGAACCCCAGACACAGTGGGCTACATAATGATGATTCAAATAATGCACAGTATAATATAGCTTCTATAATTGATGCTCTTACCAGTTAATTCAACTAAACACGTAACCAGTAATTTCCAGTTATAAATATAACACAGATCACTATGTGGGGGTACTAATACGCTGCGTATCGTCACAGGTTGTTCAATGGAGAGTGTCCAGGACTAAACACTGTAGGTATAAACTAGGTCTGGGAAACATATTGCTTTGTAATGCTACTCAATAGATGTTGGACAACATTAATGTGTCACACAATATTCACTATAGCCAGATGAGAGCACTGTTTGTTCAGCGGTCTGTCTGGTCAGTCAAATATGTCATGCAGGTCATTAATTACTTGATATGCTACTAACTCACATAGGGACTTCTCACTGACTCCATTTACAGGCTGGGCATTGGGAGTATTGGAGCTGCTGAGGTAGACAAGTGTTTCTCAATCAGCTTTGTACTAGTTTAAGTCAGGAGTGCTCCAAGGAGGAAGGATTATATAGCTTGCCTGTCTCTGGTACAAAACAGGTTGAGAAACACTGAGGTAGTAGAGAACCTCACCCCAGTAGTTCCAAAAACATGTTGGTACCTTGAACCCACCCAACACCTTTGGAGTTTCTATGCGACCCTGCAAGTCACATCTTTTTATATACCGGAACTGTTGAGTGGAACAGACTACCACAACAACTCAAAGCCATGCAGACCATAACTTAATTTAATAATGTCAAAATCTGGCTAATGATCGGGCAATTGAACAACTGTTAATGTCTGTATCTATGAAATGTATCTGTATCTAAGTAATGTTTTTTCACCATGGAATTTAGGGACCACAATGGAAATAAGTCTGACTTTTTTGTGATATCTCTGTCATGTTTTTAAAATGTACAGTGCCTTCGGAAAGTATTCAGACCCCTTGACTTTTCCCACATTTTGTTAGAATACKGGCTTATTCTAAAWTGTATTAAATAATTCCCCCTCCCTCATCAATCTACACATAATACCTCATAATGACAAAGCAAATACAGTTTTTTAGACATTTTTGCTAATTTATCAAAATAAAAAGAACTGAAATATCACATTTACATAAGTATTCAGACCCTTTAATCAGTACTTTGTTGAATCACCTTTGGCAGCGATTACAGCCTCGCGTCTTCTTGGGTAGGACGCTACAAGCGTGGCACACCTCTATTTGGGGAGTTTCTCCCATTCTTCTCTGCAGATCTTCTCAAGCTCTGTCAGGTTGGATGGGGAGCGTTGCTGCACAGCTATTTTCAGGTCTCTCCAGAGATGTTCGATCAGGTTCAAGTCCGGGCTCTGGCTGGGCCACTCAAGGATATTCAGAGAGTTGTCCCAAAGCCACTCCTGCGTTGTCTTGGCTGTGTGCTTAGGGTCGTTGTCCTGTTGGAAGGTGAACCTTCGCCCGCGTCTGAGGTCCAGGGCGATGTGTAGTAGATTTTCATCAAGAATCTCTCTTTACTTTGCTCCGTTCATCTTTGCCTAGTTCCTGACTAGTCTCCCAGTCCCTGCCGCTGAAAAACATCCCCACAGCATGATGCTGAAACCACTATTCTTCACTGTAGGATGGTGCCAGGTTTCCTCCAGACGTGACGCTTGGCATTCAGGCCAAAGAGTTCAATCTTGGCTTCATCAAACCAGAGAATCTTGTTTCTCATGAGAGTCTTTCTCTGAGAGTCTTTAGGTGACTTTTGGCAAACTCCAAGCAGGCTGTCATGTGCCTTTTACTGAGGAGTGGCTTTCGTCTGGCCATTCTACCATAAAGGCCTGATTGGTGGAGTGCTGCAGAGATGGTTGTCCTTCTGGAAGGTTATCCCATCTCCACAGAGAAACTCTAGTGCTCTGTCAGAGTGACCATCGCATTCTTGGTCTACACCTGCTTCAATCTGCATTGTTTGCTGTTTGGGGTTTTAGGCTGGGGTTTCTGTACAGCACTTTTTGACATCAGCTGATGTAAGAAGGGCTTTATTAATACATTTGATTGATTGATCACCTCCCTGACCAAGGCCCCTTTCCCCCGATTGCTCTGTTTGGCTGGGCGGCCAACTCTAGGAAGAGTCTTGGTGGTTCCAAACTATTCCATTTAATAATGATGGAGGCCACTGAGTTCTCGGAGACCTTCAATGCTGCAGAAATGTTTTGGTATCCTTCCCCAGATCTGTTTCTTGACACAATCCTGTCTCGGAACTCTACGGACAATTCCTTCGACTTCATGGCTTGGTTTTTGCTCTGACATGCACTGTCATCGGTGGGACCTTATATAGACAGGTGTGTGCCTTTCCAAATCATGTCCAATCATTTGAATTTAACACAGGTGGACTCCAATTAAGTTGTAAAAACATATCAAGGATGATTAATGGAAACAGGATGCACCTGAGCTCAGTTTCGAGTCTCATAGCAAAGGGTCTGAATACTCATGTAAATAAGGTATTTCTTTATTTGAWTTTTCATACATTTGCAAACATTTCTAAAAATCTGTTTTTGTTTTGCCATTATGGGGTATTGTGTGTAGATTTATAAGGATTTTTATTTATTTAATCTATTTTAGAATAAGGCTGTAACGTAACAAAATATTGAAAAATTCAAGCGGTCTGAATACTTTCCGAATCCACTATTTGTACTATGTGTGTGTTTTTTAACTGGAATATAAAATCAATCAATCAAGTCAACAAAACCAGTGTTTGTAGCCAAGCTAGAGTCTTAATTAAACCGGGAAAATAACTTGCTGAGACCCATCACCAATGAGTTCTTACACACTGTTTGGGAAACACTGCCCATGGAGTGGAACACAGCAACAGAGGCTCACACTAAGCTGTAAAACCATGACCCCTAGGTTCATTAGTTTCTTTACCAGGTTAGTGGAACATATCTTTGACCATTCGTTATATTCCTCTCTATACATTACCATGCTGTAGTGAAAATCTCTAGGCTAACACACAGGTCATAATCTGAACTATGCCCTTTGAAGAATGTGCATGGTCTTCCATCCTCCCTGTGTCGACTCTAGTGCGTCATATTCCAGAGCCTTTTAGCCCATTGATCCGAATATAAGCATCTCTGCCTGTGGTGATGTGATATACGGCGACATCAGGTGCTACTGTATATTGACCCTCATTAAACCAGCACTAGGCCCCAATGAATGGCCGAGAGAGAGAGGCTATAATTTTAGCATGCATACATGTTTCTGTAGAGGAGCTAAACCCCGTTCCTCTCCTCTGGGACGATTGGTTGGCTCGGCCTGATATCAAAGGGAATA
This sequence comes from Salvelinus sp. IW2-2015, assembly GCF_002910315.2. NCBI lineage: Eukaryota > Metazoa > Chordata > Actinopteri > Salmoniformes > Salmonidae > Salvelinus > Salvelinus sp. IW2-2015. The sequence goes on from NC_036869.1 coordinate 9,161,416, forward strand.
CATGCCGACTCTGTTGCCATGGTGAGCCTAATTCAGCTTGGACGTCTCCTAATTGGAAAGCATGGATGGAGAAAAAGAGAAAAAATAAGAGAAAAACATCAGAGTCATTATCATTAATAGGAATCAATAGTCCCTGGCCTAGGTGCTCGGGCTGTGGCAGTATCGATAGGTGAAGGGGGAGAGGTGAGGGGGGAGGAATCAGAGGAGGGCTGTGACAGGGGGAGGGAGGAAGGGTGTTCATACAGATCAATGGAGGAGCCTTTAACTTAAATGATTGCCGCTCAGAGTAGAAAAGCCYGGCAGAGAAATACTTTTAAGCTGAACGTACCGTATACCACAGATCATTTACATACTCAGGGTCCGCTCTCTCTAGCTGTCAGTGTTTTACCACCTGACGTACTGTGCACTAAATGGCAGTGTGAGTGCATTACAGTACCGTGAGGTGGGAAGGCAGGGGCACCTACTTCTGTCAATGCTGTAGGTGGGAGCTAGCCTTTTGTTCATAACGCTATAAAAACAAATGGAACTGTAAATGTCAATCTCCAATTTCATGCACAAAAATGCAGCATTGCGGAATGGAATGAGAAGACCTAAAACTCTACTCTGTCTGTTAAACCAACAAATGAAGAAACAACAAGTCAATTGGAAACCATATTTGTGATCTCGTGATCCCACATTTCTTTGTCTATCCTGTACATGGAATAGATCAGTAGCATCTCTTGATCTATAATCAGTCATAACAGCACAATACTGCAGTGTGTCAATGGCAGTACTTTTGATACATGAGGGATGGTAATGCAATGGCAGCCTTTGAGGGGGTGTTAGGTCATCACTGAATAAACATTCCTACAATGAATCTGTTATTATTGTGTTCTGTCTGATACATTAGGTTCACTTTCCATTAATCTCCTTCCCAAACACTTCCGCCCAAATGCACTTTGCGCAATAGCCAGGGGACGAGGTTAACTTTCCACAAATAACTTTGTGAAAATACCACAGATAACAGCACCTGCTGCTGGTTTAGGTCAGATTCCCCCTACAAAACTCTAAAAAGGTTCAAGACACAGATAAGGACTTTCCTTCCCTCCCAACTCGAAAAAAAGGTTCCCCTATAATTTATCCATGTCAAATTATTTAAAATTAAAATGGCGAATTAATAATTGATTTATTCATTAGTGGAAGATGACATCCTGTAAGAGTTAATAAAACTTCAMCTCTAAAAATGGCCTTGAGAGATACATCCCCCTGTAATTCATCATGCAAGTTAGTTTCCTGTATTGCATCTTCTATTCACTTCAGTCATGACTCGTGACTGAACAAACTATTGAAGAATTCATACACTGAAGAGTATGTTTTGCACAATGTTTCCAATACATAGAAAGCCTGCATTTTGTTCATATCAACTGATGTTCTTACCAGTCAATATGTACAGTAAAATACACTACTAGTACATCATACTGTATGCACCTCTCTATATACTCCTGCGCCAACAGGTTGCAAGAGGCTAGTCTTCTTTTGCAATCACATTCATAGTAGCTTTGCCTCAGACTGAGCAACCCACATCCAGTGATCCAGAGGYAATACAAAGAGGATAAGAGATCCCCAAATCACCCTTCATATTCCCCCTATGCAATCATTACACATCTCCCTCAGGAGGACCACGTTGGTTCAACAACTCCGTTTTTGTTTTCCACTGAAGAGCGGCTAGCACTGATTATGGCTTTTACATATTGGAGGAACAAATGTGAAAGCTTATTTTCCTGGTCCCCTCTGGGCCACGTTTCTCCCATTACCTCTGCGTCTCCCTTGAAATAATGTATGCGTCCCAAATGACCAGAACCCTGTAGTAGCGTGCTAGGGGGAATAGGMTGCCATTTAGGATGCAGATAATGCCACATTGTCTCCACTGAACCTTCCCCTATATCACATCACCACTGTGCTCTCCTCTGTCTGAGACTGAGACCTTGTTGTTCACACAGAGCCCAAACAAATACAACGCCGGTTTACCTGACAATTTCCCTGAGAATCTCCATTGAAAGCAATTTTTTMGTCCAGGACTAGGCTTTGTAACCTGTGTCCGGGAAACCGGCCCCCCAGTATCTAGAATAGATCTTAGTAAATTAGAGAGAAAATGCATTCAGATAGCGATCTGTCATTAACATGCCACTCGTGACAAAGCTTCATCTGAAATGTCATTGCCAGAATCCATAAATGAAATTGTGTAATGAATCATATATGGGACTGTATGAAGTGAAGGTCTTCAGTTAAAACATTCTACTGCAATGGTTTTACAAGTTGGATTGTACAACCCAGAATGAAGGGTTTGAAAGGATGAAGTGTCTGATTTTGTGTTGATTTTATTTACAACCCAGAATGAAGGGTTTGAAAGTGTCTGTGGTTTTATYCGTTGATTTTGTTTACTTACTCCTTTGATAGTTTAACCTCTTTCAGCTAGGGGGCAGAATTTTGATGTTTGGAAAAATAACGTTCCCAAGGTAAACGGACTATTTCTGAGGTGCAGATGCTAGAATATGCATATAATTGGCAGATTAGGATAGAAAACACTCTAAAGTTTCCAAAACGGTCAAAATATTGTCTGTGAGTATAACAGAACTGATTTTGCAGGRGAAAACCTGAGGAAATCCAACCCGGAAGTGCCTTTTATTTGGAAAAATCCCTGTTCCGTTGCCTGCCCCTCCTCCATTTAAAGGGGTATCAACCAGATTCCTTTTCCAATGGCTTCCTCAGGCTGTGACCAGGCTTTAGACATAGTTTCAAGCTTTTATTTTGAAAAATGAGCGAGGTTTTTCAAAACGCGTCAGGTGTCCTTTGATTAGTTCCTGCGCGCGACAGATGTAGCTCGACATTTTCCTTCTCTGTAGTATTGAATAGGTTASCGTCCGGTTGAAATATTATCGATTATGTATGTTAAAAACAACCTGAGGATTGATTATAAAAAACGTTTGACATGTTTCTACGAACATTACGGATACTTTTTGGAATTTTCGTCTGCCCTTCAGGACCGGAGCGAGCCTGTGGTTTTCTGAACATAACGCGCAAACCAAATGGCGTTTTTTGGTTATAAAACTAATCTTTATCGAACAAAAAGAACATTTATTGTGTAACTGGGAGTCTCCTGAGTACACGAGTGTACTTACACTTTATGACCAACCAACTGCTCATTACTGGGCTGGGACACARTCTTCTATTACAATAGGCTCTGAGATGGAGCTGAACTTCCTGTATAGACTGTCTAAATATAAAAGGTAATAAACCCATAGCCTCTCCAGTGTAGGTTTCATGTGAGACAGTGCCACCTGCTGGTGATAAATATATATACTACTGGTATTCAAGTACACAAAGTATATCTGTATTTTAATGAACAAAATGCAAACATCGATGTCACGAATATCACCGAAGGTGGCTCCCCTTCCCGTTCGGGTGGCGCTCGGCGGTCGTCGTCACTGGTCTACTAGCTGCCACCGATCCCTTTTTCCCTTTTCGTTTGGTTTTGTCTAATTGTTTTCACCTGTTCCTTGTTGGGGTTTTTGGGTTGGTGTTATTTAAGTTCGATTAGCCCGATTTGTGTTTGTGCGGGCTTGTTTCTGTTATGTGAGGTGTTCTTTATTTGTATGGGTTTTCCGCTGTCCGGTTAGATACCAGTGTGTACTTAGGTGGAATGGTTTACGCCTATGTTCGGCGTTACCTATTGTACGTTTTTTTGGTTGGACATCAAAGCGTGTTTTTCCCCGTAACCTCTGCTCTCTGCGCCTGACTCTACACCCATTCACTCTTTGAACGTTACAGAAGCCCGCACCACAAGTATGGAGTCAGCAGGAGCAGCGACCACCCCTCTCCCCACGATGGAGGAGCGAGTCCTTCATCACACGTCCTAACCCTAACCCTAACCCTAACCGCTGGGAGAGGAGTGGTCTCCCTACTACCCCTCCAACCGGCAACGCTACCATCTCCTCCAGCGGGATCCGGTACCAGCGCTCTGCGTATTGCGCCTCCGAGGGAGTATGATGGAGCGGCGGCAGGGTGCCAGGGATTCCTGCTACAACTAGAGCTTTACCTGGCCACCGTTCGGCCGGCTCCCTCGGACGAGGAGAGCGTGAGTGTCCTCGTCTCTTGCCTGACGGATAGAGCCCTGGAGTGAGCCAATGCCGTCTGGAACGGGCCCGACTCGGCGAGGGGCCACTACCCGGAGTTCACCCGCCGTTTCCGGGCCGTGTTCGATCACCCTCCGGAGGGCCGAGCGGCGGGTGAGAGATTGTTCCATCTCAGGCAGGGGACGAGGAGCGCACAGGACTTCGTGCTGGAATTCCGGACCTTGGCCGCTGGAGCGGGGTGGAACGACAGGGCCCTGATTGACCATTACAGGTGTAGCCTGAGAGAGGACGTCCGCAGGGAGTTGGCTTGTCGGGACACTACGCTCAGCCTGGACAAGCTCATAGACATGTCGATCCGGCTAGACCATCTGCTGGCTGCTCGCGGACGTTCTGAAAGGGTCCTGTCTGTTCCACTTCCTGGCCCTCCCGCTCCCATACCTATGGAGCTAGGGGGGGCTGCATCTAGGGAGACCGGAGGAGGAGGCTCCTCCTGTACCAGTCGTGGCCGGAGAGGGCACACTTCCGGTCGGTGCTGGAGAAGTCCATCTGGGAGTTGAGAGGGCAGGCAGAACACTCCTCAGTCACCCCAGGTGAGTCAGCACCACCCTCACCCAGAGCTTCCTGTTGGTCACATGTTTTTATTAATTTGTTTCCTTAAGTTTTCTCCTTCTCTCCAGCATAAGGCGCTAGTCGATTCAGGCGCAGCTGGGAACTTTATAGATCGCGGACTCGCCCAGAGGTTGAGGATTCCGTTAGTACAGGTAGACCCCCCCTRCCCCGTGCACTCCTTAGATAGTCGACCGTTAGGGTCAGGGCTGGTCAGGGAGGCCACGATTCCTCTGGAGATGATTACGCGGGGGGATCATAAGGAGCGGATTAGTCTGTTCTTTATCGATTCACCTGCGTTTCCGGTGGTGCTGGGGATTCCCTGGCTGGCTATTCACAATCCTAAGATTTCGTGGAGACAGGGAGCTCTCCAGGGGTGGTCTGATGAGTGTTCAGGTAGGTGTGTAGGAGTTTCCATCGGTGGCAACGGTGGAGAGTCCAGACCAGGTTTCCACCGTGCGCATTCCCGCTGAGTATGCCGATTTGGCTATCGCCTTCAGTAAAAAGAAGGCGACCCAATTATCACCCCATCGACAGGGGGATTGCGTGATAAACCTCCAGGTAAACGCTGCACTGCCCAGGAGTCACGTGTATCCTTTGTCCCAGGAGGAGACGTTGGCTATGGAGACATATGTCACGGAAGCTCTGGGACAGGGGTACATTCGGCCCTCCATGTCACCCGTCTCCTCGAGTTTCTTTTTTGTGAAGAAAAAGGAGGGTGGTTTGCGTCCGTGTATTGATTATCGAGGTCTCAATTCCATCACGGTGGGTTTTAGTTACCCACTACCTCTCATCGCTACGGCGGTGGAATCATTTCACGGGGCACGGTTCTTCACGAAACTGGACCTCAGGAGCGCGTATAATCTGGTGCGTATTCGGGAGGGAGATGAGTGGAAAYCCGCGTTTAGTACCACATCTGGCCATTATGAGTACCTCGTCATGCCGTACGGGTTAAAGAATGCTCCAGCCATCTTTCAATKKTTCGTCGACGAGATTCTCAGAGACCTGCACGGACAGGGTGTGGTGGTGTATATTYACGAGATCTTGATCTACTCCGCATGTGTCTCTGGTGCGCAAGGTTCTTGGGCGACTGCTGGAGCATGACCTGTACGTGAAGGCGGAGAAATGTGAGTTTTCCAAACGAGCCGTCTCCTACCTGGGTTATCGCATTTCCACCTCGGGGGTGGTGATGGAGTGTGACCGCGTCAAGGCCGTGCGTAATTGGCCGACTCCGACCACGTAAAAGAGATGAAGCGGTTCTTAGGGTTTGCCAATTACTACCGGAGGTTTATCCGGGGTTTTGGCCAGGTAGRGGCTCCCATTACCTGAAGGGGGGGCCGGTGCGTTTGCAGTGGTCAGCAGAGGCGGACGGAGCTTTCCGTCGTTTGAAGGCGCTGTTCACCAACGCGCCAGTGTTGGCGCATCCGGACCCTTCTTTGGCGTTCATAGTAGAGGTGGACGCATTCGAGGCTGGGGTTGGAGCTGTGCTCTCACAGCGCTCGGGTACGCCACCGAAGCTCCGCCCCTGTGCTTTTTTCCCGAAGAAGCTCGGGCCGGCGGAGCAAAACTATGATGTGGGGGACAGGGAGTTGTTGGCTGTGGTTAAGGCCCTGAAAGTGTGGAGACACTGGCTTGAGGGGGCTAAGCACCCTTTCCTCATCTGGACTGACCACCGTAACCTGGAGTATATCCGAGCAGCGAATCCTCGTCAGGCAAGGTGGGCCATGTATTTCACCAGATMTCGATTTACGATCTCGAATCGGCCAGGTTCCCTCAACACTAAGGCCGACGCGCTGTCCCGTCTWTACGACACTGAGGACCGGTCCATCGATCCTACTCCCATCATTCCGGCGGCTAGGCTGGTGGCACCGATAGTATGGGAGATGGACGCGGACCCGGAGGGTCGTAGGTACGTGCCGCTCGCTGTTCGTGACCAATTGATTCGATGGGCTCATAGTSTACCCTCGTCAGGTCACCCGGGTATTTCGAGGACAGTGCGAGGTCTTAGGGGGAAGTACTGGTGGCCCACCTTAGTGAGGGACGTGCGATTCTATGTCTCCTCCTGTTCGGTGTGCGCCCAGAGTAAGGCTCCTAGGCACTTGCCACGAGGGAAGTTACAACCCCTCCCCGTTCCACAARGGCCGTGGTCCCATCTATCGGTGGACTTTCTCACTGATCTTCTCCCGTCTCAGGGAAACACGACGATCCTGGTCGTTGTGGATCGGTTCTCGAAGTCCTGCCGTCTTATCCCGTTGCCCGGTCTCCCTACGGCCCTACAGACTGCGGAGGCTCTTTTCACCCATGTCTTCCGGCACTATGGGGTGCCCGAGGATATTACGAGGTCCCCAGTTTACATCCCGAGTGTGGAGGGCGTTTATAGAACGTCTGGGGGTCTCGGTCAGCCTGACCTCGGGGTATCACCCGGAGAGTAATGGGCAGGTGGAGAGAGTGAACCAGGAGGTGGGTAGGTTTCTGCGGTCGTATTGCCAGGACCGGCCAGGGGAGTGGGCGAGATACATTCCCTGGGCTGAAATGGACCAGAACTCACTAAGCCACTCCTCTACCAACATGTCACCGTTTCAGTGCGTGTTGGGGTACCAGCCGGTCCTGGCACCATGGCATCAGAGCCAGACCGAGGCTCCTGCGGTGGAGGAGTGGGTGCAGCGCTCTAAGGAGACCTGGAGGGCCGTCCAGGAGTCATTACGTCAGGCGAGTGGACGGCAGAAGAGGAGCGCTGACCGTCACCGCAGTGAGGCCCCCGTGTTTGAACCGGGGGACAGGGTCTAGCTCTCGACCCGAAACCTGCCCCTCCGCCTGCCCTGCCGGAAGCTGGGTCCGCAGTGTGTGGGGCCATTCAAAGTCCTGAGGAGAATAAACGAGGTGTGTTATCGATTATTACTTCCTTCGTATTATCGTATTAACCCCTCGTTTTATGTGTCTCTCCTCAGGCCGGTGGTAGCTGGTCCCATGCAGGAAGGTGAGGTTCCGGAGGTCCCTCCGCCCCCTCTAGACATCGAGGGGTCCCCGGCATACACGATAAGGGCCATTCTGGACTCGAGACGCCGGTGAGGGGCCTGCAGTACCTCGTGGACTGGGATGGGTTTTTGGGATGGTGTTATTTAAGTTCGATTAGCCCGCTTGTGTTTGTGCGGGCTTGTTTCTGTTATGTGAGAGGTGTTCTTTATTTGTATGGGTTTTCCGCTGTCCGGTTAGATACCAGTGTGTACTTAGGTGGAATGGTTTACGCCTATGTTCGGCGTTACCTATTGTAAGTTTTTTGGTTGGACATTAAAGCGTGTTTTTCCCCGCTCTCTGCGCCTGACTCCACACCCATTCACTCTTTGAGCGTTACAATCGATCATAATTTCATGCAAATTATTTGCTGTTACATGTCCCAATATAATATTGAGAACATTTTGAAACTGAAATACTAGGAATCTATAAAGGAAGTGTTGCGAAAGCAAATCCCATACAAAACCAGTAAGAAGTGAATCCTTCAGACAAGCTTTTCAGACACTGGTGAGAKACAGTTACACATTAGTCCCCCCAAACCCAAAAGAGTTTGATAGCTACCCATCTACCCTCTTTCTTCCACTACTATCCAGTGCAGGGCACATAGTTCAGGTCAAACTCTGGCTCAGTGAAGTCCAGGTTGAAGGTGGGTGGCAAAGTGCTGTGGTAGCAGGCCAGAGCAGTGAAGGCTGCCTCTAGGGCTGCGGCAGCCCCCAGTAGATGCCCCGTGGCCCCCTTAGTGGAGGGGACAGCCAGGGTGGCGGCGTGCTGCTGGAACAGTCTCTTGATGGCAGTGTTCTCTGCAGAATCACCTAGTGGTGTAGAGGTGGCATGTGCGTTCACATACGTTCCATGGGCTGGTTCCACACCAGTGTCTCAGAGCGATGCAGACATGCACCTGGAAGAAGAACAGGAGAATGAAAGTGGACTGTAAAAATGACATGACTTCAAATATGTTCACCATTTCATWAAAAAAATCTGAWTTGTTTTAAAATAGGCCAAAGATTTTTAAATGTTTTATGTCATGGTCAAGTTTATAGATATTGATAATGGTACTGGCTACAGTACATCTCAATGATTCACTAACACAAATAGTAAGCACCTGGTGAAAGAGTGCTATAAACCCCATCCATGACTATTACCTGATGGCTCCATCTRCATCAGCAGTGGGGGCTGTGATGTGGCTGGCGTCCCCTGACAGGCCGTACCCCAGCATCTCAGCATACACCCTGGCCCCCCTCCTCACAGCATGCTCCCACTCCTCCAGGAACACCACCGCAGACCCTTCACACATCACAAACCCATCCCTCTCTGGGTGTAAGGACCGTGATGCCAGCCTGGGCTGGTCGTTCCAATGGGTACCCAAAGCCCTTCAAGTAAATGTAAAAGTTMAATTACACCCACATAGCAGTCAATACAAACTGAAATCCATGAACATACAAATGGCGTAGGCATATCTTAATACATATGTAAAAATGTATAAAAAGGACAGACTAGATGTATACTAACAACAACAATAACACAAAAAAAAACAAATATCCTGGGATCTTCAAGATTTACCTCGCCCACGCAAACCCTGTGATTGACAGAGGTCCCACCCGCTACCATGGCGGCAGCGTCTCCGTGGGCAATGAAACTGGCTGCGTCACCGAGGGCATGGTCTCCAGTTGTGCAGGCAGTGGACACGGCGTGGTTGGGGCCTTTTAGTTTGCGCTTAATGCTGACGTGACCTGCAGCCATGTTGACCAGGATACGAGGCACAAAGAAGGGGCTGACCTAGAATACAACTTTTATTAACTCCATCCATCCATCGAAATAGAAATTGGTGTTTTATTTGCAGACTGTTCTTATATAATCCCAAGTTCTCAACCCTCTTCTGCAAATAGGACACATTCAGACTACAAAGGGAAGCACAGCCGCYAGCTGCCCAGTGGCATGAGCCTACCAGACGAGCTAAATCACTTCTATGCTCGCTTCGAGGCAAGCAACACTGAGGCATGCATGAGAGCATCAGCTGTTCCGGGCGACTGTGTGATCACGCTCTCCATAGCTGACGTGAGTAAGACCTTTAAACAGGTCAACCTACAGCTACATAAGGATGCGGGCCAGACGGATTACCAGGAGCCGTTACGTGTGGCTCGGGCGATGTGCTGGACCACCTGGGCAGGTGTCCTTCACTGAATTTTCAACATGTCCTGATTGAGTCCTGCAATAGCAACATGTTTGTTTCAAAGCAAGCCACCAACCATGATCCACTGTGCCCATGAGAAGCAACCTGCCTAAATGATAAGACCGTAGAACTATCGTCCGTTAGCCCATGAAGTGCTGTTGAAAGGCTGGTAATGGCTCACATCCTACAACATATCCAGGAACCCTAGACCGCACTCCAATTTGCATAGCCGCCCCACAACAGATCCACAGATGCATGCCAATCTCTAAATGCACGCCAACTGCTCTTATGCCGCACTCTGAACACAAGAGAACATTATATGTGAGAATGCTATTCGTTGACTACAGCTAGCGTTCAAACAAACACCATTAGTACGCCTCGAAGAGGCTCATCACTAAAGCTAAGGATCCTTGGACTAACACCTCCTTCTGCAAATGGATCCTGGACTTCCTGACCGGCCACCCCGAAGGTGGTGAAGAGGTAAGGTGAGCAACCCTCTGCACGGCTGGAAATCCTCAACTACTTGAGCTCCCGGGGTGCTTGCTCTGTCCTTCCTGACTCCCTGTGTCACCCACGACTACATGGCCAGCACGACTCAACACCATCTTAAGTTTGCAGACGACACAACAGTGGTAGGCCTGATAATCGGACAACACGACGAGACAGCCCTATAGGGAGGAGGTCAGAGACTGGCCGGGTGGTGCAGAATAACAACCTATCCCTCACGTAACCAAGACTAAGGAGATGATTGGTGGACTACAGGAGGAAGGGACCGAGCACACCCCCATTCTCATCAACGACGGGCTGTAGTGGAGCAGGTTGGAGCTTCAGTTCCTTTGTGTCCACATCAACAACAAACTAGATGGTCCAAACACACCAAGACAGTCGGTGAAGGGGCACGACAAACCTATTTCCCCTCAGGAAACTAAAAAGATTTGGCATGGGTCCTGAGGATCCTCAAAATGTTCGACAGCGTGCAACATCGAGAGCATCCTGACTGGTTGCATCACTGCCTGGTACGGCAATTGCTCGGCCTCTGATTGCAAGGCACTACGAGGGTAGGTGTGTTACGGCCCAGTACATCCTGGGGCTAAGCTGCCTGCCATCCAGGACCTCTACACCAGGCGGTGTCAGGGAAGGCCCTAAAAATTGTCAAAGACCCAGCCACAGACTGTTCTCTCTACTACCGCAAACGGCAAAGCGGTACCGGAGTGCCAAGTCTAGGACAAAAAGGCTTTTTCAACAGTTTTTTACCACCCAAAGCCATAAGACTCCT